>NC_052614.1:7619984-7670567 GCF_016545825.1 Eucalyptus grandis
TTCGGGAGCAAAAATTTTATTTTGTTACCAAACGCCATCAAATGCTACGAAATTATTCTTGCAAACAAAAATAGAAAAAAATGTTTCTCAAAAGAAACTATTCTTAGGAATATAAACATTACCATACGCACCCTAAATCATCCTTTATAGACATTGCTACACTCCGCCATCGCTCTAGCCAACAACACCAAACTCCGGCGACTGCAACAACCAAAGGAAATAACCATACTGAAACTAACATTCTCAATCCAAGATTTCCAACAAATAAATAGTCAAAAATGCATTAAAATGGGAAGAAGTGCTAACTAGGATGGCCTCAAACCACAGGACTTGTCGATGAGGGAACGCAGTTCCGATGGAGGTCCTTCCTCCAGTAGCTCAAAAAGATGGCGGACGTGCCATGGAACCGCGGCAAACTATACCAAAAAAAGAAAAAATGAAAGCAAAGGTAGTTCGATGATACAAAAGCAAACAATCATCAAACTAAACTTCTGAACATTTATCCGACAATCATGGACTTCGGCCATTCAATCATGCATTTTATCGAACACTTAGTATGCACTGGTTATAAACTCACTTCCAGACACAATTTAGGCAGATATCGACACAACATGCACGAACGACGCTCAAGATTAACTCAAGGACAGATTAGCCACATTCATAATAGATATGAACACGGAACAACTAGTTTTGGGCCACAAGAAACTCATAGAATCTAGATCTCATATAAGCATTTTCACAAACACCTAGTATGCTCTACTGAAATGATAGATTTTGACTCGATCAAGGCTCAAACATGTGAATGCTAGTATGAGCACCTAGAGGGGGTGAATAGGTGCGAAAATAAACTTTTGCGAAAGATAGTGTAAAACTTTACTTTTAACCTGAGTCTGTTTGACAATAGGCTTTAAAATAGAAATGAGACTCTAGCAATTAAATAAAGTTACGAGTAAAGTAAAAGAGTTTAGGGAAGAGAATAAGAACACAAGGTTTATAGTGGTTCGGCTTAATCTAAGCCTACGTCCACTCTCTCGCACTAACAGCCCACCGGCTGGATTTCACTATGAATCAAAAGAGTCGTTACAGGATCACTTCCTTGATTCCATAGTGTAGAGACTCTACTATACTTCCTCAAGGTCTCACAGATGTATGAACTCTCTTTTGAGTACAAGTTTTACGCTCAACAATTGAATTGACAAAGAACAAGGAGCTTCAGACTTTGGAATTTGTCTATCGCGCACACACTCGAGTAACTAGAACATCTTCCTTATATACTCCTCCATGCCTTCATAACCATTGGTACTTTCCAAAGGAGCTCTTCCAATCTACCCGTTGGACATAATCAATTAGGGAGATCTCGAGTTATTAAAGGAATATGACGATAGCCCACCAATCCTGCTTGCCCATACAATCAGGATCTAGGTTTCCATATGTAGAACCTTCCAAGTATACTTCGCCAATCAACGGATCTAAATTATCCGGATTAAAGTCACAGCGAATAATAGAATCCGAGATGCTATATCCAGCCGAGAGATCATCTTCAGTCGATAGAATTAAATCCTTAAAGAAATACTCAACTCTGGATAAGTTTTCTTCGACGGTCTAGAAACTGTCAATGAGGGTAGACTTTGAATCTTGAGTCTGGTGGTCCAATGGTCTTCAAACTTTGACGAAAGAGTCTACAAGTCTTCAGACTAGACTGATGGAAACGTTTTGTCAGCTTCAAAATAAATGCGGAAGTTTTCTCCAACAATCTCCCCATTTTTTATGGTGACAAAACTTTCCTGCAGATTTGGATATATTTGACCTGCAAGACAATACTCAAGCAAACATGGATATTTCAAAAAATAATTGGCTTAGTAAAGATAGCATTAGATTTGCATCCACAGGAAATAAGAAAGTTAGTCCTGTAAATAAACAATCTATCTTTGCCATGAAATACCAGTGCTTAAAATAATGCAGTAAACGATCAAACAATTCAAATCCAGTCACAACCAAACATCCAAACAAAAGTAAAGTCAATCAAAGGTAAAGTCAAACAGTTAAATCGGCAACATCTCCCCCTTTTTGTCAACAGTAAAAAGGTAGAGACGAAAAGATAATGAAATTAGGATTGCTTTGGAATGCGAATGAGCTGAAAATCTCACATCGACTCGACAATCCCTTCCAGCTTCTTCAAATCCTCCTTGAGCTGAGCCACTTCTTCACCCTTGGCATTTGCTTGAACTTGAAGAGCAAGGGCATAGATTTGATCATGCAAGGAAACTGAAGAGGCTTGACCTGCATTCTGCAAGTTCTGAACTTCGCATCCTAGGGCATAAATCTGGCATCGCATCTCCATAAGAATATCAAACATTCTTCGAAAGTCTGGTGAATTATCAGTCTGAGTGCTAGCTTCTGCACGATCGGTAGGAGTATTGACAGATGATGGCATGTCAGCATGGGCACCCAGATTTGGAGATGAAGCCTCATGACCTTCCTCTGGAAATTGAGAGGCATAGATGTTTTCTGGATCTGCAGGTGAACAGCTAACATCTTCACTAGTAAAAGCAATTGAAGATGTACATTTTTTTCTCAGCAACTCCCCCTGTTTCATTGCCTTCAGGCGGTGAGAAGTACTCTTTATGCTATGTTTCCTCTTGTTCACCTCTACCTTCTTCTTCTTCGCAGTCCTTTCTTCCTCTCGCTTCTTTTCCCATCAATTCTCTCTCTCCACTCCTTTGCTCTTCTTCTTCTCTCGTCTTGATCCTCTCTCTCTCGTCTCCGAACGAGAATGTTGTAAGTTTCTCAATGCAAGAGCGGAAATAGTGACATCGTCCTCATCTTCTTCATCCTTCAAGATGAGTGCTCTTCTTTTCCTGGATAGAGCAGTCACTGGCTCTTTTCCTTTCTGTTTTGCAGCCGAAGAAACTTGGTGAGTCTTGACAGGGGTTTTCTCCTTAAATCTCTACAAAGCTTTGTTCAGCTCTTTCAAACGCATTTTGGAAACCATTTTTAGTCCCACCACCATTTGATCACAGGTATGAACACATAGAATCTTAGGAGGCTGAATATTTAAATGTCTGAATAGCTTTGTAACAAGCGCTGAGTAAGGAAGTTGTCCCTTGACTTTCACCATCGTTCTATACATGTGAAACATGATGGTGTGAGGCAGAGAGAACTTTTTGCCAGCGTTGATAGCATACATCAACTTTGCTTCTGAGTTGGAGACGTCGGTCTTCGAAGTTGATTTCGGTCTAAGGCAATTGATCACGATCTTGTGAAGCAAGATATTTGAGGCATTCATCCTCGAGTACGAAATTCTTCCTTGTGCCATTCCATCTCGAACAAGCTCTGCTGTTGCACGACTAACAGACACAGTAATTGATCGGAATGCCTCTCGCTCTACTCCAATCACTTCCGCCAATGTATCCATATCAACGATATAGTCCTTGTCTTGAACACTAAAAGAAAATCTATTTGTATCCAAGAAACTTAGATTAGAATAGAAGTACGCAGTAAGTTCTGGATGAGCCACCGTTGATTCAGAGCAAAATTGTTCGAGTTGAAGAAGAGTGAATTTCTCTTGCAACTTCACATTCAGAGAATCAAGGAAATCAAAGTCCACACTTCTTGGGTTGATCACCCCTCGCTTTAGCAAATTAGAGTAAAGTCGCTTGTGTTCTTTCGAGCGAAACAAATCTGTCTTGTTGCTTTGAATATTCGCCGCAACACCCATTCTCGATTTAAAATGAGTGTACATTTTGTCATCATCATTCCCATCAGGCTAACTAAGACCTCCAACATGTGGATCGCTTGGAATATTCACAAATGCTCGTTCTGCCGACCCCTCAGGAGCAATCCCCAATCGATCCATTGTTCGCAAAAAGTGGGTTTCATTTTGATACCCTTTCTCTTTCAAAAATTCATCAATACAATTCAAGGGAGTGCCTCCCTTCTTCAAAGCAGAATAAAGCTTAAAGATAAAAGTGGGCCTTTGAGTTCTTACTGGTTCTGCTCCTTCAATGATTTCTTCCTCCGCTCTTTGATCGATATCCTGAGGTCTAGCTTGAGAAGATTGACGCGGTTGAGAATGTTTTGAGCTCTGTTGCTGTCCTGGAGATTCTTCTTCCTCGGTGAGGTCAAAATGCGTAGGACCCTCACGCATGTGTTGTGGTCCCATGTTCGTGATCCTTGAAAACTTTCTTTGGGAAGCCATTCTCACAGTCTTTGAGAGATTCCAAACTCGATTCGTGAAAAAGGTGAGAGCTTTGAAGATTAAACTAAAGAGTAAAAGTAAGAAAGTGATGTTCTATACTTTTAGGGTTTGAGAGGAAGATGATCGAGTATATAAGGCGGTCGAAAAGAGGCATACAGAACGACGTAAAAGGAAAAATAGAAAATGCCTTTTCAAAAAAATAGATAACCGTAATTTCAAAAGATAACTTCTTTTCGAAAAGGAATGATTGCAATAATCACGAAAACTAGGGAAGATAACATCAATCAATTACACATTAATAGATGTACGTACCTCTTCGAGATTTTATCCAACAGATAAAATTCTAAAAAATAACTTACAATTGTTTTATCTTCTGAGTCTAAGCATTTTCAGACTTTCATCTCTGAGTCTGAACTTCTTTAGACTTTAAGTTATTGAGTCTAGAACAAATAAGCTCAAATTGACTTTCTCCAAAGGCTTTGTAAAAATATCCGCTAGTTGATTCTTTGAGTCAATGAATTGAATCAAAACTTCTCCATTTTGAACATGGTCTCTAATAAAATGATGTCGAATCTCTATATGCTTTGCTCTTGAATGAAGAATTGGATTCTTGGTGAGATCAATCGCGCTGGTGTTGTCACATTTGATCTCAGTGCATGAGTCTTCGATTCCAAAGTCTTTTAGCTGTTACTTTATCCACAAAATTTGTGAACAATAACTTTCAAGAGCCACATACTCTGCTTCTGCTGTAGAAAGAGCTACGGTGCTTTACTTCCTTGAAAACCAAGATACAGTCTTGTTACCAAGCAATTGACAAGTGCCCGAGGTGCTCTTTCTATCAACTCTGCATCCTGCTAGGTCTGCGTCTGAAAATCTAAGGAGAGTAAAGTCTCATTCTTTAGGATACTAGAGACCCAAACTAGAGGTTGATGCAACGTATTTTATATGCGTTTTGCAGCACTTAAATGAGATTCTTTGGGATTTGATTGAAATCTGACACAAATACAAACACTAAACAAAATGTCGTCTAGAAGCAAAAGTAAGATAAAGAAGTGAACCAATGATACCCTCTGTATAGCTTCTGGTCAACTTTCTTTCCTCCATCTTTGTCCAGCTTCGAGGAACTTGATATTGGTATGTCAGTCTTTTTGCAATTCTCCAGGCCGAACTTTTTAACAAGTTCTTTAGCATATTTTTCTTGGTGGATGAAAGTTCCTTTCTTCAATTGTTTTACTTGAAGTCCGAGAAAGAATGATAGTTCACCCATCATGCTCATTTCAAACTCATCCCGCATAGTCTTAGAGAATTTCTTGCCACAGATTTTCGTTAGGTGATCCAAAAATAATATCATCAACATAAATTTGAACAAGTAAAAAGTTTTTGCTTTCTCTTTTGATAAATAGGGTAGTGTCTACTTTACTTTTAACAAAGCCATTTTGGATTAAAAACTTACTTAGTCTGTTGTACCAAGCTCAAGATGCTTGCTTTAAACCATATAGCGCCTTTTTCAGTCTGAATACAGAGTCTGGTTTCCTTGGGTCTTCAAAATCGGGAGGTTGTTCCACATAGACTTCCTCTTGGATAAATCCATTTAGGAAAGCACTTTTGATGTCCATTTAGAATAACCTGAAATTCTTATAACAAGCAAAAGCAAGTAATAATCTTATTGCTTCTAACCTCGCTACTGGTGCGTAAGTCTCATCATAGTCTATCACTTCTTCTTGCGTATATCTTTTGGCCACAAGTCTTGCTTTGTTCCTTATGACTTTTCCTTTTTCGTTCATCTTGTTCCTGAACCTATTTAGCTCCAATGATAGATTTACTTTTCAGTTTAGGAGTCAATTCCCATACATCATTAATACTGAATTGCCTGAGTTCTTCTTGCATTGCTTCAATCTAGCTTTCATCAGTCAAAGCTTTTTCTATACTATTGGGTTCTATTTCAAAAATAAGAGCCACAGCACTAGACTCTTCACGCCTTTTGGATCTTGTACGAATTCCTTCATTAATGTCACAAATAATGAGCTCTTTGGGATGACTAGACTTGTGCTTCCAGTTGCTGATTGACTTGTCAGACTGTTGATCTTTTTCTTCATTTGATTCTTCAATGATCATTCGTTGCTGGTCTTCTGAAGTTTGAGCTGCTTCTGGAGATTTAGACTTTGTAGAGTCTGGAGCAGGTTCAAATTCTTCAGGTTGACTCTGAATCGTTGAATTTTGTATAAAGTCTTGAAATTTGACGTTCATCGATTCTTTCACTGATTGAGTCTTTTTGTTGTAAACTCTGTAAACTTTGCTGGTGGTTGAATATCCAAGGAAGATGCATTCGTCTGATTTTTCTTCAAACTTATCAATTCGATCATTTGCATTTTTCAATATAAAACATTTGCATCCAAACACATGAAAATATGAAACAATTAGCTTCTTTCCTTTGAACAACTCATAGAGAGTTTTCTCCAGAATATGCCTTAAGAAGACTCTATTAATAATATAACATGCTGTAGAAACTGCCTCAGCCCAAAAACGAGAGGAAATGTTACTTTCAATTAAAAGAGTTCTAGCCATTTCTTGCAACGATCTGTTCTTCCTTTCCATAACTCCATTCTGTTCTGGAGTGTATGGTGAAGAGAACACATGCTGAAAACCAGATTCATCACAGAATTTAGCAAAGTCTTGATTTTCAAACTCACCTCCATGGTCTGTCGAATGCTTGAAATAATATATCCTTTCTCATTTTGAACTTTCTTAGCAAATTTTATAAAATAAGAAAATGTTTCAGACTTACTTGCCGGAAATATACCGAAGTGAATCGTAAGTAATCATCCACTATTACTAGGCAATATTTCTTACCTCCAATACTCTGGGTTTTGGTTGGTCTGAAGAGATCCATATGTAGGAGCTGCAGTACACGATTAGTGGAAACTTGATTTATTGGTTTGAAGGAATATCTTACATGTTTTCCCAACACGCATGGTGTGCATAGCTTTGATTTTTAGTATGTCAGACCATTGGGTAGTCCACGAACAAGCTTCTTTGCAGAGATTTTGGCTATTTGCTTCATATTGATGTGGCCTAGTTTTCTCGTGCCGAGATTCGCTTCCTCCTGAATTGAAATTAGACATTGAGATTTTTCTGGTTTGATATCCAAGAGATAGATATTCCCATGTCTTCGCCCCGTGAAAGTCTGAGAGGAGTTTTTACTGGTTCCTGAACATGTTCCTTCTTGAAAGTAGATTTTGAAACCTGTGTCACATAGCTGGCTGATACTCAGCAAGTTGTAGTTGAGTCATTCCACTAAGGAAACGTTAACGGTGTGAGACTTCCAATCTTTACGGTTCCGTATCCCACAATTCTGCTTTTGCTATTTCCTCCAAAAAAACTTTTCCACCATTAACTTGCATAAGCTTTATGAAACAACTCTGAGTCTCCGTCATATGTCTTGAGCATTCACTATCCAAGTACCATTTAACCTTTTTCTGATAGTGACCTGCATTTAAAAAGGAAACTCAAGCTTTCTTTGGTACCCATACTTTCATGGGTCCAATGGAGTTAGTGCAATACACGGTCTTTGCCCAAACCTTCTTAACAGATTTCCAAACCATAGGACATTCTTTCTCAAAATGTTTTGAGCTATTGCACTTAGAACATTTGAGAGTTTGTGGTATGTGTTTTACAAAGACTTTTGGAAATGATTTCTATAAGAATCTTTTGTAGGTCTTTGTTTAATTCTTTCATTTACTTTAGGAAAATCAATTAGAGGAATGGTTTCAACAGTCATTCCCAAACCTGATTTGTTAAAGTAAGGTCTTTGTGCTGAAAGAATCTTTTCTAATTTCTCAGATCCTATAGAAAACCTTTTTGAAATACTTGAGATATCATTTTTCAAAAGTGCATTTTCTTTTGAAAGTAAGTCTGCATTTTCTTTTAAAGTAATAACACTTTTATCTAAATTTTCAACCTTTTCTTTTCAAACAATCTCCTGTTGATTTAGTGCAGAATTTTCTCTTTTTAGTTCGGAAATCCTCTTGAGAGAAGTTTTGAGACTAAGACACAATTCATTAATATATTTAGAGACTTTAGTAGGAATTTTTAAATTACTTACTTCAATCTCACTGTCTGAGTCTGAGTCTGTCTCAGAGTCTGAATTTGAGTCTGATTGTGCCATTAGACAGATATTAGCATAATCATCATCACTCTCTTCACATTCGGTATCGCTCCAAGTTTCTGCTTTGAGAGCTTTTCTGTATTTCTCAGCTTTTCCTTTCTTTTTCTTCAGTAAAAGGACAGTTGGGTCTAATGTGTCCTTTTTTCTTGCATTCAAAACAAATCACATCTTTATTGGAATCATCATCCTCAGCTGATTTATTTTGAAACTTTTGAGAATTTTGTTTCTTCGAATTGAATCTTCTTCCCTTTTTATTCAGTTTTCTAAACCTTCTTATCATGAGAGCAAGCTTTTTATCGTCCATATCGTCTTCAGAATCTGTAACATCATAATCATCATTAGATTTTAATGCAATGGATTTTTTTACTTTTGGGATCTTCATCTTCATTGATTTGCTCCACTTAATAAGATTGAAGAGTTCCAACCAATTCGTCAACAGAGAGTGGCATGATTCTCCGTGTCTCCCTTATTGAGGTCTTTACGTAATTCCAATCTTTGGAAAGTCCACGCAACAACTTGTTAACCTTCATAGGTCCAGAGATTGGTTGACCTTGATACTCAAGACCATTCACGATTTCTGTAAAACGACTA
This sequence comes from Eucalyptus grandis, assembly GCF_016545825.1. Taxonomy (NCBI): domain Eukaryota; kingdom Viridiplantae; phylum Streptophyta; class Magnoliopsida; order Myrtales; family Myrtaceae; genus Eucalyptus; species Eucalyptus grandis. The sequence continues at coordinate 7,628,939 of NC_052614.1, forward strand.
AACATGTCAGTGATAGATTCTCCTGATTTCATCCTAAACGCTTCATATTGACCGAGCAGAATATTGATTCTGGTTTCTTTCACTCGATCGGTTCTTTCATAGGTGATGTGCAATCTATCCCAGACTTTTTTAGCTGTTTCACAAGAAGATATTTTGTTAAATTCAGTAGGAGATAATGCACAATATAAGGAATAAATTGCTTTTGTATCGAGAGCTTGTCTCTTGGTTATCTCTTCTTGAGTCATTTCACTGGACTCAACAGTTTCTTTTCCTCTTTCTGAGACTATTGCAGCTTTAGGAATGATTCCTTTGTCTACCACGTCACATTCCAAAGGATCTTTCAATCTTAGGAACGCCTTCATCTTGTTTTTCCATATGATGTATTCATTTCTATCAAAATAAGGCGGTCTGGTGTTGCTTTGCCCTTCAACCAGACCTAAAGCCAATATACTAGCCATGGATCGTTAACTCTGAAGTAAAAACACTTCAATTTAAATGAGTACACAGGCTCTGATACCAATTGTGAATGCTAGTATGAGCACTTAAAGGGGGTGGATACGTGTGAAAACAAACTTTTGCGAAAGATAGTGTAAAACTTTACTTTTAACCCGAGTTTCTTTGACAGTAGACTTTAAAATAGAAACGAAACTCTAGCAATTAAATAAAGTTATGAGTAAAGTAAAATAGTTTAGGGAAGAGAATAAGAACACAAGGTTTATAGTGGTTCGACTTAATCCAAGCCTACATCCACTTTCCTGCACTAACAGCCCACCGGCTGGATTTTACTATGAATCAAATGAGTCGTTTCCACTTGCTTCTGCGAACTGTTTCTACGAACTACTGCTGCAAGCTTCTGGAATTGATTTCTTTTGGTTTTCTGCTGGTTCTGTTGTGCGAAATTGGTCTTTTACTAGGCCTAGGGGTGTTGCTGAAGTTATTCGGGGTAAGTCCTCTCCCCTCAATGGTGTTTTCGTTTGCTGTGAGTAGGGTGCAGACAAGGTATTTGTGAAAATGTCTGCAATTGCTGTGGGGGATGGAAACGATCTTTGGTGAAGGACGGCCTATGGCTGCTACCTCAAGAGGACATCCCAACCCCTCCTCTCGGCCTTGGCTCACTGTCGAAACAAACATACCATCGGGGGCGTCCTCTTCCGGCCCTCCGAAATGAACAACAAGCAGCAAGCCCCGCACGAACCGTGAGCTCACTCGCACCGGTCCAGTGCCGGAGCGAATGCGATGTCGTTTCTAAATGTCCCATGCATCGTCCAGCTGGCCATCAGAATGCTCCAACACGTTCCTGGGCAAATGTGGCTAGGTTCGCGGTGAAGGGATCTGATTTATCCTACATTCCTCCAACGTTTGTAGATGGGAAGGATGTGGTCAATTTGCCGGATGAAGCTCTCGATGCTGTTGACCTGAAGTCGCATCAATGTTTAGTAGGCTACTTGGTTGGGAGGAGAAAACTCCCATTCGGCCTTTTGGAACAATCGCTAAAGAATGCTGGGGGCTCTAAGCTAGAGGAGATCATTGCAAATGATCAGGGCTTCTTCTTTCTCAACATTCTAGACCCGATCTTTAGGAGGAAGATTCTTGAGGATGGACCAATTACGGTGGCTAGAGTTCCCCTCATCCTTCGCCAATGGCAGCCCCTCATGGACCTCAAGAAGGAAAACTAGTCCTCCATCCCGGTTTGGATTCGCTTGATAAACCTATCGCTTGATTGTTGGATTGTGCTGGCGATGAGTGCAATTGCGAGTGTCGTGGGGAAGCCGCTTTATGTGGATCAACGAACGGACCAAGCAAAGATAGTTTTGTTTGTGAGAATTTGTGTGGAGATTAAGTTGAACTAGCTGAGATGTAGGACTGCGGAGGTGGTTTTGAAAGGGGTCTCAAGGTCAATAAGCATTGAATATGAATGGTTGCCGGCCGAATGCTTGGATTGTGGAACATTTGGCCATAATTGCAGAGCACCTCCTCGAGTGAACAACCCCGCTGGACGCACAACCAATATGAGGCAGCCCGCTGGTCATGCGGCCACTCTGATGCAGCCTTTGGCCGTGCCCACCCCCACTCCAAGGTAGCCTATGGCCATGCCCGATACTCAGACTGCTCTGGCTCCGCAAGTGGTTGGTGCAACGGATCACCATCAGCCCGCCATTCCTGATTCGGCAGATGAGGGATTGGCTCCTATTTCGCCAAAAGATCTCATTGATCCAGCTTCGCATCAAGCCTTGAGCGTTCCTCCTCAGCCCCAAGCCGTGAATGATTCTACTCCCTTCGTTCCACCGGTGGTAGGCGGTTTAGAGCTAGTGATGAATGATTCCCAGGGTGCTTCGGAACAGCCTTGGAAGCAAGCTAGAGGTAGGAAGAAGAAGAACCGATCAACCAAGATGGGAGAATCATCCCGTCCATCCGAGGTAGCTGAGGTGCTCTCCTGTCCGCTCAAAGCACCTCTTGCTGAAGCGGGGATACCTAGACATTCTTGAAAAGTGCAAAGAGGATCAAGTGCCCCCCCCTAAAGTAGTTCTATCGCTGACTGCTGAATCTCGACCGAACCATGGCCCGTCCTCGAGCATAGATCATGGGGTGGAGTCGGAGGTTGCGGCCACTTATAGTTCTTCGGATGAAGATGACATTTCTTCTCCTGGTTCGTCCTTCCCGATTCCTTGAGCTATGACAAAGGTGGAGACCATCCAGGATAGGTTGCTTGCGTTAACTCCGGATCCAAGCCCTCCGGCGAACCCTAGGGCCATGCCACATCGAAAACCGCAAAAGCAGAGGTAGGCCTTGCCTCCCTTCCTCTTCTTGAGTAGTATGTATATATAAGTTATTTATGTTATTTGGATTCTGGAATATTAGAGGTATTATGAATCCTTTGAGGAGAGCTGAGGTTCGGAACCTAGCTCATTCTAACGGCCCATGTATGGTCGGTTTGTTGGAGACTAAAGTTCCGGAGTATCTTTTTCCTTCCTTGTCTTTTGGCTTGTTATCGGGATGGAAATGGATTGCCAACTATGACTCTTCCCCGGGAGGTAGGATTTGGGTTGGTTGGGATCCTTTACAGGTTAATTTTAAAGTTATCTCATCCAACGATCAAGCTATTCATGGTAGGGTGAAGATTCTTATGTCGGGACTTTGTTGTTGTACTTCGGTAATATATGCTGGACACTCATTTGCTGCTAAGAGGCCTTTATGGGCAGAGCTGATAAGGATGAGTTCTTGCGTCCAAGATATGCCTTGGATGGTGGCTGGGGATTTCAAGGCCATCAGAGATCCGTCTGATAGAATTTGAGGGTCATCCGCCTGGCCACCTGCCTTTGATGAATTCAATCATTGCTTGCTTCAAGTGGAACTGGAGGACTTGAGATATGTTGGACTTCGGTTTACTTGGTCCACATCATCCGGGGTAAATCGCAAGGCCAGGAAAATTGACCGGGTGTTAGTGAATGCCTTATGGAGCCTGCATTTCTCCTACTCTGAAGCGTCGTTCCTACCTCCTGGTATTTCAGACCATTCCCCTATGGTGGTAAAGATCACTCAACCGGTTATTCGCAAGAAACCATTCAAGTTCTTAGACTTTTGGATGGAGCATCAGTCCTTTTATGATATTGTAGCTCAGGTATGGGAAGCCTCGGTAAAAGGTGTCCCTATGTACAGGCTAGTCAGTAAATTAAAGGCTCAAGAGTAGACTCAAACAATTGAATAGAGATTCTTTCTCTGACATTTCCCAGAGGGTGGCTGGATCCAAGATTGCTCTTAGGCTAGCTCAGCTTGACCTGCAGCAGGATCCAACCAATGAACTTTTGGCGAATGTAGAGAAGAATCATTGGAAGAGCTTTGTGGAGTTGAGGAGCCAAGAGGAGTCCTTCTATAGACAGAAATCCAGAATCAGATGGCTAGAGAATGGTGATAGGAATACCAAGTACTTTCACCATTCTATTACTTCAAGACAATTGAAGAACAGGATTTTATCGTTCTTGACAGGAATTGGTAACTTGGTCACCGATCCGAGGCACGTTCGGGATACATTCGTATCTCACTTCCGGGGAGTTTTTGCTCGCGCACTCTCCCGGCCAGACCGACTTTGATTGACTTGCAGCAAGCTATTCGACGTCCTCTCACCGAGGATCGATTGATCTTCTTTCACGGCCCGTCTCGGATAGAGAAATCCAAGATACCTTGTTCTCCCTAGCTCGGGGAAAGGCTCCTGGGCCGGATGGGTTCGGTGTAGAATTTTTCAAGAGCAACTGGGAGCTGGTAGGGCCTTCGGTTATTGAGGCAGTGAAAGATTTCTTCATCACAGGGAGGCTTTTAAGGGAAATCAATACAACCATTCTTGTGCTTCTTCCTAAGGTGCCTAACACGACGTCGGTTAATGACTATAGGCCTATTGCTTGCTGCAACACTATTTATAAATGCATTACTAAGGTCTTAGCCAATCGGGTCGCTGCAGTGCTTCATGACACTATTAGCCCTTCTCAAAATGCCTTTGTCAAGGGTCACCGCATCAGAGATAATATTCTTCTGGCTCAGGAGCTATTCGCTGGCTTCCATCTAGAGCCGTACACTCTTAAATATGCCGTCAAAGTTGATTTTCAAAAGGCCTATGATACGGTAGACTAGGATTTTCTGGAATTGGTGATGATTGCCTTTCGCTTCCCAGACCATCTCATCTGACTTATCATGGTATGTGTGCACACTCCTAGGTTCTCTATCTCATTGAATGGAGAACTACATGGGTTTTTCCCAAGTGGACGGGGCCTTCGCCAAGGAGATCCCATGTCCCCTTATCTCTTTACCTTGGTTATGGAAGTTTTCTCAGAGATCCTTAGTGCGTGTGCGGCACAACTTGGATTTCAATTCTTTTAGAGGTGCAAGACCACAAGATTATCTCATCTTTTCTTTGCAGATGATGTATTTCTCTTCTGCTGAGCGGATTTGGTGTCAGTCTCTATTCTAAAAGACGGTTTGGATACATTCTCCACATGGAGCGGATTGAAGCCAAACAACAACAAAAGCGAGATATTCCTGGCAGGTGGCTCGGAGGAGTTGCGGAATCAGATTAAGAATGCCCTTGGTTTTGTCGAAGGGAAATTGCCGGTGCGCTATCTGGGAGTTCCTATCATATCCTCGAGGCTTGGCAAGGCGGACTGCGTATCTCTAGTTGATCGCATCACAGCCAGAGTCCAATCTTGGACGCAGCGTTTCCTCTCCTTTGCTGGCAGAGTTTAGCTTATAAGGTCAGCCCTCCATGCGATCCAAGGTTATTGGGCAAGTGTTTTTACTATTCCTGTCGCAGTCCTAGAGCGCATTGAACAAATACTCAAACAGTTCCTTTGGAAAGGCCCTAGCCTTGGAAAAGGGGGTGCCAAAGTATCCTGGGATGATGTGTGCTTGCCCAAGAAGGAAGGAGGCCTTGGGATTCGAAGACTTCGGGATTGCAACAAGGCTGCGATGCTTAAGCACATTTGGATCTTGTTTTACGATAAGGAATCCTTATGGTGCAAGTGGATCCACTCAACCTTCCTCAAAAGGGAGAGTTTTTGGGTTGTTGGGATGCCCGCATGTTGCTCTTAGGCTTGGAAGAAAATTCTCTACCTTAGATCCGAGTTCCGACTGTCTTTCCGATGGAGGATTGGAGATGGCCGGTCTATTTCCCTTTGGTTTGACAATTGGCATCAAAGAGGCCCTTTAAACCTTATATGCTCGACTCGATTATTTCGGATTCTCGGTCTATCTAGGTGTGCCACGGTGGCTGACCTTTTTCATTGACGGGTATGGCGTTCAAGACGGTGATTGAATCTTGGAACCACCCCCTTCCGATTCTCTCTAGAGTTCCGGATCGCTTTTTCTGGACCGACAATCCTTCTGGCCTCTTCTCGGTATCCTCAACTTGGCATATCATCAGAAGGAGGAAGGATAGCGTTAATTGGGCATCATTTATTTGGGACAAGGAAATCACACCGAGATATCAATTTAATCTCTGACTTATCATCAAGAACCGGCTCCCTACCCAAGTCCTTCTCATGTCATATGGTAGAATTGGAAGGGAGGTATGTGCCTTTTGTAAGCTAACGCCAAATTCCATAGACCACCTTTTCTTTGGATGCTGCATCACTTCAAGCATGGCTTTCTTTTGGGCGGCTAAATGCAATCTCCCGTGGCGGAACAAGACGTGGTCGGAAAACCTTCAGTGGGCGAAGAAATTTCTCTCTGGTAAGGACTTTTATCACTCTATTGAACGTTTTTCTTTTGGAGCTATATGCCACATTATCTGGAAGTACAAGAACGACATTCTCTTCAGAGGTCATCCTGTCGCTGTAGCGACGGTCAAGAAACATCTTATTAAAGTGGTGAAGGATAAAGCCTTAACCTTCTGGAATGTAGAAGATAACCCAAGAAATAGAAGACTCCAGCGGAATTGGGGGTTGGATCCATCCATTTTCTCTTCCTCCCTAGCGGTTCCATAGCCTCCTTGTAGTAAACGTTCGGTTTCCACCTTTGGCACGGTTAGTGGTACACCTTGGATGGGATACGGTGGTTTAGCTTTGGCGGCACCGCTCCTTGGTGTCTTTCTTTTAGTTTTTCTTGTTTTATTGCTGGTTGTTTTGTGAGGTTGGTCTCCTTCGCCCTGCGTGGCCTGCGCTTTCCTTGTTAGCTTTTAGCCGTTTATTAGGCGTTTCTCGCTTTGGCCGCTTTTGCGGAGTTCTTTTGCTGCCAGCACCCTTCCACTCTTGAAGACCTTTGTCTTTTTGAGTGAAAGTTTTGTGGCACCGGCTCTTATGTAAATGTTGGTTCAAAGCTATATACATCATTACCTTTACCAAAAAAAAAGAGTCGTTACAGGATCACTTCCTTGATTCCACAAAGTGTGGAGACTGTGCTACACTTCCTCAAGGTCTCACATATGTATGAACTCTCTTTTAAGTACAAGTTTTACGCTCAACAATTGAATTGACAAAGAACAAGGAGTTTCAGACTTTGGAATTTGTCTATCGCGCACACACTCGAATAACTAGAACATCTTCCTTATATACTCCTCCATGCCTTCATAACCGTTGGCACTTTCCAAAGGAGCTCTTCCAATCTATCCGTTGGACAGAATCAATTAGAGAGATCTCGAGTTATTAAAGGAATATGACGATAGCCCACTAATCCTGCTCGCCCATACAATCAGGATCTAGGTTTTCATAAGTAAAACCTTCAAAGTATACTTCGCCAATCAACAGATCTAAATTGCTCGAATTAAAGTCAAAACGAATAATAGAATCTGAGATGCTATATCCAGCCGAGAGATCTTCTTCAGTCGATATAATCAAATCCTTAAAGAAATACTCAACTCTGGTTAAATCTTCTTCGATGGTCTAGAAATTGTCAATGAGGGTAGACTTTGAATCTTGAGTCTGGTGGTCCAATGATCTTTAGACTTTGACAAAAAAGTCTGCAAGTCTTCAGACTAGACTGATAGAAATGTTTTGTCAGCTTCAAAATAAATGCGGAAGTTTTCTCCAACAAAACACAGGTCTGGGTTCCTAGAAAAGCATACCCATAACATACAACAGCATCAACAGAGGATCGACGGGACTAAAACTCGCGCGAACTAGTCGCCGCGAGCTCCGGCCAGACACCTCTCAAAACAGGGCACCCATGGTTCCGGAGGACCTACCTGGTTTGGACGGCAAGCGGCGAGCGGACCTCAGGCGACGGCGACGCTCTCTCAATCTCACTCTATCCCTTTGGCTCGCCCTCCGCTCTCCCCAGCTCTCCGATCTCTCTCTCTCTGGCTCCAACCAAAAAAAGTCCCCCATCAACAGCTTGCTCCTCTCTTGCCTCTAAGCTCCCACACACATGCCTCCTGCCGTGCTAGTTGTTGCTGCCGGCCTGGCCTCGACCACCAACTCCCGGTCGACGCTCTCTATCTTTTGTCATTTGTCCATTTTTTTTATTACCCGTTTTTTTATTTCTTTTTCTCCAACCCTTGCAGGTGGTCTTCTTCGTGCGTGCCCTCTGCACGCTTGAAGCTCGTTCTTCCCAAAATCGGCCTCACAAAAACTCACCCACTGACACAGCTCGGAACGAACGACGACCCTTCCACAGCCCCACCCCCGCCAGCTACCGGTCGTCCTTTTTGGCCGGCACCGACCACCAATGGCCCCAAACTCCGGCAATAAAAAAAAATCCTTAAAAAGAAAAATCTCACTGAACCCATACATTTAATAGCAACAATCTCGGCAAACAAACAAACCCGAGCACAGACCTATATTCCCAAGAAGCATAACCGAACACATAAGAGCACAAATGAAAGACCGGTGAGACCGAAGCTCTCGCAAACTGGTCGGCCGCGAGCTCCAGCCCGACGCCCACCCAAAGAATTAATTTTCCTCTTTCTTTTGTTCTTGGTCTTTCACGCGAAGTTCACATTCCCAGCACCCCGACTTCTTCACAGCATCAGTTCCCGCATATCAAACTCTCAAGCTCTCTTCTCTGTCTTTTTCCTTTTTTTATTTATTTGATCTCAACGTTAAGGCTTACAAAGAAAGCACCAGAGGAGAACCTCGCTTGCCAAAAATCGCACGTTCGAAAACCGTCACTACGCTGGCCGATAAGCACAAAATGTCCCAAAAGGAAATACGCCTCTAACAATGAAACCACAATCAGAATTTCATCGGATTTACGTTCAATGACTAAAACACAGTTCATAACAAAACAGAAGCCGAAAATCGAATGAGGCCAAAGCGGATTTGGTTTGGGCATTATGCTCCCTAGTGGGCGTTAAACGAGGGGCGCATCCAGATACATGAGACAAAAACCCAAGCCAAAATCATCATATAGCAAACACACAATGCTTAAGGTAGACTCCAAAACGATCCCTTCACATTAACACAAGCATGAATGGTGAACGACAAGCCTTGGCCTCGGTCAAGTCGAGACAAATCGAGGGCGTTGTCACCGGAGATGACCCTATGCCGCTCGACAACAGCGAACAGATGGCGAACTGGAGATATGTTAGACTCAGTCCGATCGCCTCGCACATCTCAGAGCTGGGATCATCGGGTGAACCAATTTGAAACAAAAAGAACAGGTGCTTATCGAGAGTATGGGAGCCGGAAAAAGGAACTGCGAGCATCGGCATTCGTTGGGAGCAGACCTCTCCGGCTACACTAAGCTCACGTCTTCCACCCCTCGGCTCAGCTCCCACTTTCCATCTCACTTGCCCTCTCTTGGTCATTCTCGCTCTCCCTCGTGGACTCTCACCCAAGACGTCCCCCGAACTCACTCTCCCTCTCTCCCTTTTAAGCTCGGCTAGCAAGCGCGCATGGCTCCTACCTCCGCCAGCTGCCTTGCCGGCCTAGCTCCAACCCTAGGATCATGCCATGCGATCGGCTGCCTCCCTTGCTCCCTCGCGATCCTCTGTCACCTCTGGCTCGTAGTTTGCTTTTCCTTTTTTTCTACAGGGAGCGTGAGGGGGAGAGAGAGGAAAAGGGAAAATAAGATTGGGCCGATGAAGGAGAGGGAAAATGAAGGAGCGTGGGCCAGGCTCAAGCCAATGGAAACGGATAAAGAGAAAAGGAAATAAGGCCGGCCCAGCCTAGCCTCGGCATGACCTCGCTTATTAGTTTTTTTTTTGGGTCTTTTTTTAATAATAACAATAATTGTTCTCTTAATTAACTTTCTATTTTCTTTTAACAAGAAGGCTCTGTTACTATTAATGCAAATGCTCCTAATATTTATATGCAATGCAATTTAATGGAAATTATTTTTGCTAGGATTTAAAACTTAATTCATAATTTTCTACGTGATTAAGTCCTAAATAAAATGGTAAAATTTAGGTGTCAACACGAGTGAATCATTTGTTAGTCTCTAGGCCAATGTCCTTTGCTTTGTTGTAAAAACAACAGCATTGAGAATGGCCCTAAAATGGCACTTTAATTGTCTCAAATATTCATAATTAAATTATGTTTTTAGGAGGAAAAATACAAAAAAATGAAATGTTGGGTCCGGTACGGATGATCGGTTCTGCCATTGGAATCGGGAATCGACAATGAAAATTATCGATTCCACATTAAAGGAATCGGGAATTGGATTAGCATCTTTGGGAATCGACTAACCGGTAGGTTCGGTTCAGCTCGGGCGGTTCCCTTTTTTTTTTTTGGTCGAAAATACGATGATTCTTCATTTAACTCGGAAAGTTCGGAGCATTTACATTAAAGGTATCAGCGCAAATTAAATCAAATAAGGCTATAGGGGGATGGATTACCCAATTACTAGGGAGGGAGTTCTCGCGTTGAGCTTTTGCAATCCAGTCCGCGGGCTTGTTTGCCTCTCTGCTGCAATGGGCCAAGGAAAAGCCCTGAAACTCTTTTAGCTTGTCTTTGATCCGGTCCACAGTGGGCAGCAGCTTCCAGTTCACTTCCTCTTCAGTCAGAACTCCCCGCACGAGCGTAAGACAATCTGAGTGTACTTCCCATCTTCTGTTTGTGCGGCTGGAGAGAAAATTTAGGGTTTCCAAGAGGGAGATCGCTTATGCTTGTTCCGCGGAGATCGCCTTCACCGTTTTGGAGAAGCCATCGATTAGGCGTCCCCGTGAGTCTCTGCATATGCAGGCTATTGCTGCCCTGTTTTCCGGTCCTCCTCTGTTCTCGGCCATGTTTGCTGGCGCGGCTTCTTGTTGTACAAAGGAGGCGTCAATGTTTGCTCGGAATGAGTCGGGGGGCGGGGGTTTCCACCGGTGCGTGTGATCTTCTCGCAGTTTCTCCTTGGCTGTTCTCTTGTTCCAGATTTCGAAGTTCTCTTGGAGAGCCGCTGATCTATATAGATTCTGTTTCGGTTGCAGGGCCTTTCCTTCGAAGATATAGTGGTTACGGTCTTGCCATATACACCACAAGGTTGTTGCGATTTTGTTGAACTTTGTTGCGCTTTGAGCATTCTCTTTCTGTATATGCAACCATTCATCCAACCTTGTTAAACCTAACCTGCTGATTTTGATTTGCAGCGAGTTGTCTTGCCAGATTATTGCTGTCCATGGACATAACAGCAGTGTATGTTCAATGGTCTCGGCTTCTTTTTGGCATATGGGGCAAAGTGGGTCAGGTAAGATTCTTCTCCGGTATAAATTTTCCACTGTGGGTAATGCGTTTTGGCATGCGTTCCAGAGGAATAGCCTTACTTTAGGTAGAATGTTTGAGCTCCAAATATGTTTCCATAGGCCCGGTTGTATTTGGTGAGAGGATGAGGCTTTGTTGGGGTGTGGGGTTGTGGCGTTATCTCTTGTAGTCAAGTAGCCGCTCTTTACTGAGTATGCTCCAGATTTTGTTTGCATCCATACTAATGTATCTGCTGTTGAGGGTAGGCCAATGGGTGTAGCTAGAACCTCCGTCACCCTTGGTTCATCAAACATCATTCGGATCTTTGTTTCATTCCACGTGCGACTTCTCTGTTCTATGAGTTCACACACTTTCTCTGGCTCGTCTCTCGCCGCCGGACCTCCTATTATCCCGCTTCTTAGCCATTTATCTTCCCTCACCATAATTTTCTGACCATTACCAACAGACCACGTAACATTTGGAGATATAGAATCCCTTCCCGCAATGATGCTTCGCCATCCCCACGAGGGTCTTGTTCCTATTCCAGCATTCCAGAAATCACACTTTGGGTAATATAGACCCTTCATTAATCTACTCAATAAAGAGTTAGGTCGCTGCGAAATCCTCCATGCTTGCTTTCCTAGCATTGCCACATTAAAAGATAGTAAGTCCTTAAAACCAAGCCCTCCTTCATCTTTCCTAAGCTTCAGAGACTCCCATTTCTTCCAATGAATCCCAGCAGAATTTTTCCCATTTTTCCACCAAAAATTAGCTATCTTCCTCTCTATTGCTTTACATATAGACACCGGGATCTTGAATATAGACATTGCGTATTGAGGAATAGCCTGCACCACCGATTTGATTAGTATTTCTTTGCCTGCTTTAGTTAGCAAATTCTCCTTCCAGCTTTCTAATTTCTTGTTCACTCGAGCCAAAATCCAAGCGAAAACATCTTTTTTAGATCCTCCCCAATCCGAGGGAATACCAAGGTACTTCCCTGTTTTTTCTATTTCTGGGACCCTCAACTCTTCTGCCATGTTAATTCTTAGTCTCCTCGGGCAGCTCTTACTGAAGCATATACCTGATTTATTTAGATTGATGGCCTGTCCTGACGCAAAACAGTAACGATGTAGTATTTCTGCTAAATTTTGACATTCTAAAATAGTGCCATTGAGGAAAAATATGGAGTCATCCGCAAAGAGCAAATGGGATAGAGTAGGACATGCACTGTTAAGCTTTATCCCCTGAATTGTACCATCTTCAACAGCTTGTTTCATCAATTGTGAGAGGACATTTGCCACTAGAATAAAGAGATACGGGGATAAAGGATCACCTTGTCTTAGTCCTCTTGTAGGCTTGAAGAAAGGCTGAGGTTCACCATTAAAATTTATGCTAAAGGAGACTGTTGACACACACTGCTGCACCCATTGCACCCACTTCTCACAAAAACCCATTTTTAACAAGCATTCCCGGAGAAAATCCCATTCAATACGGTCATAGGCCTTTTGCATGTCCAGCTTTAACACCGCTTGGAATTTACGTTTTCTCTCTCGGGTTCGCAGCTTTTGGAGTACTTCTTGCACCATCAGGATATTGTCTTGAATCTGCCTTCCCCCCACAAAAGCACTCTGTTCCTCTGTAATAATGCATGGTAGCATAGGTTTAAGCCTATTTGTCATCACCTTAGATATTATTTTATAAGCGAAATTACATAGGCTAATTGGCCGAAACTGTTCGATCTTTTCAGGATTGGGGATTTTGGGGATAAGAGAGATTGATGTTCTATTTAGATCAGGGTTTAGGTAACCTGTCTCAAAAAAATTCTGCACTTCTCTGAATATATCATGGCTTATAGATGTCCAATGGGTTCGATAGAATAATCCATTCAGTCCGTCTGGTCCAGGAGCCTTAGTGGCCCCTAGTTGTTGCATTGTAGCTGTGATTTCCTCCATTGTAACTGGTTCAACAAGCCTCTGATTCATATTTTCATCAACTGAAGCTGGAATTTGCTGTATGATAGGTTGAAAATTACGTGTCCCCACTGAAGTGTACAAGTTTTTGAAGAATGCTGCTGTTATCTCCTTTAAGGGCTCTTCCTCTTTCACCCATTCATCTCCTTCATTTTTCAGCAAGGTAATTCTGTTTCTAGATCTCCTCTGGATAGTAGTTGCATGAAAAATTTTGTGTTTCGATCTCCCATTTAAGCCATGAAATCCTTGAGCGCATACCCCAGACATCTCCTCTTGTCGCCATAGTTGTTCAATTTCCCGAGTTATCTGCTTTGCTGTCTCAGTTTCTTGATTTGTTTCCGGAGCATTTGTCAATCTTTGTAAATCATGCTTCAGCTCATTAATCCTGGTTTTTGCATTATATAGCCTCTGTTTACTCCAAACTTCAAGTTTTTGTGCTACTATCTGCAATTTCTCCACCATACACAAGTTTTGAGGTCCCAATTCCTCCCAAGTTGTTCTAACAAGATGCCCGCACTCCTCATTTTCAGACCAAAATGCCTCATATCTGAAAGCTCTCCTTTTCCTCTTCCTTCGTACATTTAAAGATACTAGTAGCGGGCTGTGGTCCGACCCGATGGCTGGTAGAGCTGTACATTCAGCATTGGGGTGTGCTATTCGCCATTCTATATCACATAAAGCTCTGTCAAGCCGCTCCCCTTTGCTCACTCCTAATTCGCTTTTCCTCGGCTAGAAAAGGGAACGTGTGGGACTGCGGATAGAGTAGTTTGGAGGGGGGATCGCCATGAGAGAGTTCTAGAGGGATTGCTCATGATGGATTTTAAGATGCTTCAAAAATCTTGTGTAATTTGCTATAAAAAGATTACTAAATCGGGACATTCACCTTTTTAATGACACGTATTTCGTTTGATTCATCTATATCGATCAATCACATCTTCCTATCATAGAGCATGCTCGAACTTTGAATTAATGCAAAATTTGCCATCATTTTAGTAAATCCTTCACTAGGTAAGGTTTCTTTGATTTATTAAAAAAAAAAAAAAACCAGTCAGAAGTATTCAAAATTTAGATTTTAAAGGTTTATTAAGATAGTTCTAACGTTTTTCTTTTACGATAAGTTATCAATTGAATAAAGTGTCAAAAAGTCATAAACTTATTGTATTAGTTGCAATTTAACTTTAAAAATTTTGATTTAGCGCCAATTTAATCTTTTTAATAAATTTTGGCCGGATATTGCTGATGTGGACGTCGGCCAACTTACGTGATACCACCAACACTAATGTAGACAATTTTTAATAATTTTTTGAATAATTTGGATTTTGATTTTTTTTTATCTTCCTTTCTTTTTTTCTCTCCTTTCTTCTTCCATCCTTCTTTGGGGCTCGGCCCGCCATGCCCAAGCAAGGCCAGCTTGCTCGACCATTGCCGATGGCCGGTCACCAGCAAAGGATGAAGAAAGGAGAGACAAAAATAAAGAAAAAGTAAAAAGTTAGGAAAAATAATTAGAATATTATTCCATGTCCGTGCCAGCGATGCAATTTTAGCCAGTCGGCATCCACATCAGCAATATCTAGCCAAAATTTGCAGGAATGACTGAATTGGTATCAAATCAAAAGGTTTATGACTAAATTAGCATAAATGTAATAGGTTTATGACTAAATTGACATTAATACAATAGGTTTATGACTTTTCTAACATTTTTCTTCTATCAATAATAAAATACCCACAATTCAATTATTACTTATTTTAATATTGGAAGAAACTTGCTAGTCGAAATTTGAGATTGACAATCGCTACCAACAATGGCTACAAATGGAAAAGAAGAAAGAAAACTACCATTGACCATGCATGTTAGCGATCATTTCTAAACAATGATTTTGTTTGTCATGGTTGAAAAGCCCATTTCAAAAACTTAAACTAATAGATGGACAGAGAAGAAAATGTAAAGTACACAAGAAATAAACTAGGGCACTATACAGCTCTAGTATCATGATAAAAGATTCAACTCAAAAGCTTGAATTAATAGTGGAGGGAGAGGACATATATATAAAATATAGATAAACCTCACCATCAAGCAATATGAAATATTTCAACCGTCATACTTTAATAAAATTTGAGGTTGAAAGTTAAATAATAATTTGCTTCATATGTCTCGTAATTATAAGAATCATACAAGCTCCCATCTGTGCGGGCAAATGTATAATACAAGCTTCTAAACAAAGGAAGCATGACGGGATCATATCATTAGCCAATGGTCTAGGGTTTGCTATGAGAAAAAAAGGGACCGCATCCCACATGCAAAATTGACTGGTTACCAACATTAAGATAATTTATGAACTGTAAGATCACTTTCGCATTTACTAGTACTTAAGAACGTAAAGGTAATTTAATAACGCTGAAACTAATTTTAAGAACACAAAAGGAAATATGGGTTTCCATTGTAAACAGTTGCGGATGTCCCTAAATAGTTAATTTTCGGACTCTCCATTAATCGATTGAGCTTGTGTATGCGATCAAACTCGACATTCTCAATAATTAGCAACTATGTTGGTTAAAAGACTAAGCGTAAATGCATTTATGACACTATTGCTCATTTCAAGCATCTTCCTAACACAATTCATCTAAGTTAAATAATCTTAGTTGAAGAATATGTTAGTCAAATGCGAAACCAGGATCCATTATAGACGAACCTTCAGCCATTGTTCGTATTCACGTTCGTCAAGAAATCCTAAAAATTCAGCGAAATATTGGGCACACTCTACTAACCCAATTCTCTCGCGTACTGATAGTGTATTCCAAAATTGAGAGAGTTTGCGTTAGACCTTGTGATTATCCATTAGAAATGAATGATCGTTCCTTTTATATATCGTCTCCTATCAAGGCGGTTATCAAATGGGCAGTTGTCACGAAGAAGTACGAAGCGTGCAAAAATTACATGTGGAATAACCGCCACTTTAAAGAGAAAATGTGGGTCTGAAAATGTGGGATCACACAGTATAAATAACAGAATAAGGTAATGCAAATGCTCAAATAAGATTATAAGAAGAGCTTTAGAAGTTCACATGCCATGTTTAGGAAATTGGGGATGCATCCGGGGACCATTTGGCGGGGACATCGTATGCATTTGGCCTATGTAGGTCAAGTTCACGCTTTCATATATGTCCATATTCGTAAGAAAAGGACAGGAATGGTGTTTGATATATCTATGATTGTTCAGCAAAATTACCCGTAGACTATTTCGGTCTTTGATCTTCACCAATCATGTCTAAGGTTGCGTAAAATGTCTCGTCGTGGTTTGAGGGAAGAACGTCGCATGAGCTACGATTTCTCTGCCTTGGAAAGGCACCTCAAATGTAGATTCGCCGCTTCAGCCCTTTTGAGAATTAACTATAGTCAAGCGAGCGTATGAGCTCGTCCATGTCTGCTCAGAGGCACCTCGGTTGGCAAAATCTTCTTCGACCTAGAGCCATTCTTCTCCTCTTTTGCTCCAACACCGGCTGCAACTCCTTCGGCGAGCGGATCGGTTGCCCATAACACTTGTACCTGCGTCAAATTCATCATCTTGAATGACACCAACCAGGACTTGGCGGGACTTGAGGTCAAGGACTGAGCAAGTCGGGGACATGCCCATCGCGACCAGCGCCGGAGGAGGCGGAGGCTTGGCGGCTGGCAGGTTGTAGGAGGCGGAAGGATCGGGCCAAGGGAGGAGGCGACGGGACTTGGAAATGGAGGAAGACTCATCGTCTTGTTTGGATGGCCTGAGTCTTGTGGGTGTGTGGGTTTTGAAATAATGGGTTGGATTATAGTTTTTCTCAGTCCACTTTAGCTTATTTTAGGGAAAAAAAAAAGAAGTTACTCGCACCAAATTGGGCTCATTAAATTTGAGTCATAAAAATGACGGGATCATATAATTAGCCATAGGTCTACAGTCTGCTATGAGAAAAAAGGGGAACGCATGCCACGTGCCAAATCGACTGGATACCAACACAAAGATAATTTATGAACCGTAAGGTCACTTTGGAATTTGCTAGTACCTATGAACGTAAAGGTAATTTGATAACATAGAAACTAATTTTATGAACACAAAAGTATGACTTAAAAAAATCATTTTGCAGTTATAATACAATAACGATGTTACTACAATTAGACCGTGCTAGCAATTTATTAAGAATAAAGATCATCAAGAATTAGCACTCACCTTATTAACTAATTACAAGGGAAATGACTACCTTAGAGGTGCATTACATCTTATAGGGTAAATTATTACTTTTAATTACTTACTATAAGGCATATGATTATCTTAAGAGACGTGCTATTTTGAAGGAGAGAACTTACACTTAGTGATTTCCTTATAACATAGTAAATTGTCTCAAACCTAGGGGTGAGTATCGGTCCAGGGTCAACCCTGAACCGACCCTGGACTAGCACTGTGCGAGTTGATCCTTGGTCCGAGAGTTTAGGGTTGGTCCAATTTGGACCAACCTTGATTATATATATATATATATATATATATATATATATAATACCTAATATATTATTTATAATTTTTATATAGATAAAACCTTAAAATAAATAACGTCAATAATATTAAATAATTATTTAATGAGGAGTTTGAGTAATTTTACATTATTCTTTAATAACTTAGATTTTTAATGTCTTTTATAGCGTTAATAGTCATAATTTACGAAGGAGGAAAATGTTTTTGTGAGGAGTCCTCACGATGTCCAAAAGGGCATAAACAACACTTTACAATATCCTCCCTTAGTATTTATTCTCTTCTGTTTTATTTGTCATCTTATTCTTCAATTTGCCAAAATTGAAAGAAACAACTTCTCCGCTCGCCACTTGATACTCGTCTCGCTCTCTTTGGGTTACTCGTGCTGCTTGCCGCTTGATGTTCGCTTGGCTTGTTACTCCTTGCTTGACACTCGATGCTTACTCTGTTCGAGGTTCACCCCACTCGACCCTCACTGTTTGCTTTTCTTAGCTGACCTCACTCGTCATTGAACCCATCAGGTCAGTCTGGTCCTCGGTTGCTCTTTCAAAGAGTACAAAAAACGAAATAAAAAATTATTGATTGATCCTGGGTTGATCTTAGAATCAGACCGAACCCATTGGGTCAGTCCGATCCTTAATCGCTTTTTTAAGGAGTACAAAAAATGAAATAAAAAATTATCGATTGATCTTGGGTTGACCCAAAACTGGACCGAACACACTGGGTCAGTCCGGTCCTCGGTCCCAAGTTCAATAGGATCGATCATCGATCTCAAAAATTGAGGACCGACACTGTATGAGTTGGTCCTAGGATTAGGGGGTAGACCAGCCCAACCTAGACCATGCTCACCCCTACTCAAACCATCACAAGTGATATAACACTTGCTAATTGACATAAAGCTGTGGTAAATTGGCTAAACTCCTCACAATAATATTGCACATATTGTTCATACTGTTTTATTAAAAATAATGACATTTCTTCACACTTCATAAGTTGGGGATGTTGTCGCCAGTAATTATCCATTGATGATTTTAATTTTCTTAATTAGTTGTAATTGGTAGTTCATTATGGTTAGTATTTTTTCCATTTTTAGTTGGCATTATTACGACTGGCATACTTTTTTCTTCCCCAACTGGAAAGTCCCCCTGTCATGGGAAATGAGAGGGTAACCGTCCGTTACTTTAATTGCCAGTAACGGACCTACCATAGCCACAAAATTATTTGCTGATAACCGGATGACTTGCTCATCAGGTTTTAGAAAATTAAAATATGAAGGTAATTTTTTCTTCTATGTATGTATCCCTCAAATCTTTTCTTCTACAAGGGGGTAGAAGAGTAGACTCCCCGGTTTTACATTAATTTCGTTTTGCTGGAACAATTTCATGTTAGTTAAAGATCAAAACACAAATCTATTTCACGAACTAATTTTAATTCACAAAAGGTAATTATTCTTCCTTAGTAACGTATAAATAAATACTTTTATATTTATTACTCTTTAAAAAATGCCCATAAATTGTCATACTTACGCATATTAGGTATAGTTCTACTTCTATCTAGCCATGTCATGATATTATTTAAATTGCATTTCTAATTTAAGGAGGCTCAGAATAAGCACTTCATGTACCGTCAATATTTCACGTTCAAAACAAGTAACATGTTGTTCAAAGTTATGTGCATCATGTACATTAAATAATTTTAATGAAAAAAAAAAAACATATCAGTTACAACATTGGGAGAAAAATTCTATTAACGAAATCAAACAAAATGAAAAAAAAAAAAAATGTAAGAAATATCGATGCATAGATATTACCCACGCCGTGATCCTTTTTTGGGAAAAAAAAAAGATTTATATGGTATGCGAAGTAAAAAGATTTATAATATTTTTATAAGTAAATTCCTTCACAAGTCCCCCAGTTGCCTGGGACTCATGAAACCAATTTGTGGTCACAATTGAACCGTTACCAATGAAAAACAATGATAGCGTTCCCTTCGCAAGGCCCCCATGTCATACCTGATCTAGTTAAGGGAAAAACAAATACCTTAGCATGTGTTCTCTTCTTACTTGTAACCATCTGTAATCTGACCACAACCACAACTCACTCCTTACACTAAGCACATCATATAAAGAAAGAAGAAAGAGAAGAGAATTCCGTGTATTAATATTACTTACTGTTGATACTCCATTCCATCATCCATGTAAACTCCATTCTTTTTACATGCGTCATCCATCAACACGCCTATGACACTTATTGTTTAAACCAGCACATAGAGACATGCATTCTCAAACGTATCGTACATAACTGGCTAATAGGCACACTGAACAGCACATACTATATAGCATCTACTCTTGCATGGCCTCATGACTCAATGCAATTCTTCTAGGACAAACGCACTTGTACCAGTAGATAGCCACCAAACCATAGGATCCTCCCTCTTCCGTTTCTTGAAGGCTTTGTAGACAAATTTCAGGACTTTGCGTACCAATTTCATGATTAAGCGGCTTATATGGCACAGGAAAATGAAAAACATCAATCCTCCCCATGTTTGCACCGCAATTCCTACTATACCATTAGCATACGTTTTTTCCTTCTCCGGTGAGGAGATTGATACGAGAAACGAATAACCCAATGCTGTGAAGGTGATCGCAACCCACATAGTTAGCATTACAATCCACGTGGTGATCCGACACCGCTTTAAGGGAAGACGACTTATGAGAAGCATAATGGTGCTAAGTGATGTGATGAAGCTTATCTGTTACATGCTATAAACAACTCGTAATCATCAAGGTTCTTATTTGCCTTTGCAAATTCGTCAGGTAGGTTCGTACCCGCTTCGTAAGCTATGGTAGCTACCAATGTCGCCACCACCATTAGCTCTTTATGTATACCGTTTTGCCACTTTTTCTTCGCTTCCCTCTTTCTCTCTATGGTAACCGTGTTATTCACATTGACGGTTTGTCTAGACAAGTTATGATTCTCTGAAGTTTGAGGAATAAAATCCATAATCTCTTAGGCTCTTTTCACGATTTGGCCTTGTGCTAGTAGGCCTAGTGCTGTGAAACTGTTGGAGTTCACAATGTTCAGGTCTACTCCTTTATTAGTTAGGAAGATTATAGTCTGCAGAGGAGTTACAATAGAATGTACCAATTGATGTCGGGTTTGAACTAGACAAGCGCATGTTGTAAACTTTTGAGGACTAAATTTGCTTCTAGTGTTTTTAAGTCCTCTAATGCTTGTGACTATTATATGATGCCTTCAAAAGGGAATCTCATCCCTTGTTGAATTTTTTCTGCTTCTCTATTTTTACATTCCTTCTAATCGAAATGAATTAGCGTGAAAATAACGTGAAGCATAAAGTTGTAATTAATTATATGGACGAGTGACTTCCTTTCCAAATATCAAAACTTGTGATGATTTAGCAAAATATGTCAGAAAAATCCTAAATCTATGGTATTTGTACAAATTGAATCCCAAACTTTTTAATTGTGTCAATTTATTCTTAAACCCTATGATCTAGTACCAATTCAGTCATTTAAGCTAATTTTAATTAGATATTGCTAACGTGGACCCCGTCCAATTTACATGAAACGATCCACGTTGATGTGAATAATTTTTAATAAAATTTTAATATTTTTTTTTTAGATTTTTTTCCTTTTTTTCTTTCCATTCCGAATGACAAGTTGCCAACCATTAGCCATGGTCAGGTTGGTCTTGAGGGTCTTTGTTGCTTGCCATTGGCAAGGTTGAACCCCAATGAAGGCTCCCCTCACTCAGGTTAGGGTAGCCTCGCCAAATCTGGCTTGGGCAAGAGTGAACCCCACTAAATCAGGCAAGACTAGCCTAGGCTAAGGTTGCCTCACCTTCGCTTCGATTGGGGCTCACACTTGTCTGGCTAGGCCTTGCCTTTGGTAGGCGACGACGACATTCACCTAGGCAAGGTCAACCTACCCAACCATGGCCAGTGGTCGACAAAAGGAAAAATAAAAGGAAAGAAAAAATAATAAAAAATAAAAAATAAAAATATTATTCAAAATTATCTTAGACTTGCGTGTCATACATGTCGAAAGAAAAAGGAAAAAAATTAGGTAAAATGTGTATTACGGAAAGTGAGAGTCAAAAGAAAAGATAATAAAATATTAAGTTTTTCTTCATTCCTAATTTGTTATTTTTATTATTGATTTTTATTTTTCACATATATATTGACCATTTATTTATTGAAAATTTATAAAATTGATCTCACATGTCAAAATCATGTGTCGGAAACTCACATGTCAGAATTCCGATTCGAGTGTCAAAAAAATTGATCAGATATCGGATTTTCCAACAGTTGTTGATCGAGTGTCGGAGAGTGTTGGATACGTGTCGAAATGTCCGACACGACACGAATGCTCTTAGAGAGTATCGGTGCTTCCTAGGTTATATGGTTGAATCACTTGCTTCCTCCATTTAGAAAACATTGCAAACAACTCAAAAGTCCCGATTCTCCCTCTCATGACCGATGTAAAAATTTCGTTGGGACGTAATCTTTTTATTTTGACATTCAATCTTTTAACGACAGATGTTGCGAGCAATGTACATTAAAAGGACGAGAGCCGCCGCGCCCGTTGCTGGGGACGTAGTAGGGCGCGTTTGGTTGGGCCACCCCATTATGTGGATTTTGATCCTGTCCATCATTCCGATGGCTGCGGTGAGGACTTCTCTTATGTCACTCTTCTCACAGCAGCGGATTAGCCCTTCAGAGCAAACATTTGAAGGCATTAAAAATTTTTCCCCTTCTAATCTGGAGACCGTTAGCAGGTGCCCAGCTGCATTGGCCTCTTCTTGGGTGGATCCTAAGCCCGGCACGATCAGCTGCTGATCTTTTGGTCACAAAGAAGATGCAGATGAAGCCCTGCGCAGGAGAACAAGTCAGATCAATTTCTGCAACAATATCAACTAATAAAAAAGTGGTTCTAGCATTGTGATGATTTCCTCTTCGGTTCGTTTGATGTCCATTCCGAACCGGGTTTCTCCAGGTTCGGGGACTAGTTCAACTGAAAACAACCATTGAGCGCTTGTGTTAGTGATCATTTCTAAACCATGCTTTTGTTGATCATGATTTTAATTTACCAATATGATGGTCCTTTTTAGGGTAGGTATGAGTTGTGAGGTAATATTTGTAAAAAAAAAAAAAATTGAAGTTGAAAGTTAACTTACACTTTGCTTCATAAGTCTTTTAAATCTAATAACAATACAAGCTCCTCTCTGTCGTTGCAAATGCATAATACATATTGGGTTATAGTTTCCGAATTATATTTAACAAATTAAAAGTTCTAGGATCATATTGTTATTTTTTAAGGAAAAAACCCTGGCGGCACAAAAAGAAAAGATCTCTCTTTCTACCAAAAAAAAAAAAAAAAAAAACAGTTTTCTTACGTTAAAGAAAAATGAGGGTCTTTTTTAAAAAAAAATTTCGTTGTCGCGTGGGAGGCAACACTATTTCCCTCTGTTCTTCGGCCGTGAAGTTCGAAGAACCTGTTCTCGGCCGAAACTTCAATGTCAGCGCCCATCCTTGCCGGTGATGAGTTTCGAGCATTTCCTTCAATTCCTTGCTTGCTTGATCATCGGTTGCGACTGGAAATTCACCTTATCAAGGTACGAACATATTGCTCTGCCTCCGTTTCCTGAAAACAAGGATAGAGGTGTCAAACTCAAGTTTCTGATTGAACGAAAAATCAAATATGTCGGTATGTTTGGTTTCTATGTGGATGTCAATCTTTCATTTGCTTCGAACATAGACACGAGGAAAATGCCTGCCCACCACTCGTCCGACAAAATGCTTTCAAAAAGGCTCACTGCATATTCATCCCGTTATCAGGAGATCTTAAAGCATATTGACTTAGCTTAAATGACGTCGACCGAATTTCGAGTTGTCGCGCAAGAGTTTCGTATTTCTGCGTTTGCCGAATCTGACTCTGTGTTGTTGGATTTTTGCCCCGCATTTTACGCGCCCCTTCGGTGTTGACCGTGGTGATAACCGGGGAGCCGGGGAGGGATGTCCGAAGGGGTGTTGACGCGCGTACAGATCTTTAACCGCAGTTCCTGCATATCCAATGCTACGTCTCTATTGTCATCATTCATATATTTCTCGAAACTGTGTATCAAGGTTGTTTCATGGATGATGTTGCTTGACTGATGGTGACGCTCCGGCGAAGGTTAGGGTTAACGATGGCATGGTTGGCTTAGTGATATAGGTCGACCTCAAATAAGATTATTCGGCCGTTGACTGCAGATAGACGAATGGTATGTTCATACATCTTGCAAATCCTTGTGAAAGTAGATTCCGATGGTCCGACCGAATTAAGTAAATCTCTCGTCCTTGGTCCTCTTTTTATTTCTCTGTCAATTTCCATTGCTTCTGATTTAATTGCAAAATTACGATCCGCTTCCATTGCATCACCAATTTCAATAGATGTGTCTCATATTTGTTTATTATCAAAAATATGTCTCGAGCTTGAGCTCATCGAGAAAATACCAAAATTAAAGGATACAAGTCTGTCTGTCTCGATTAATAAAGTCCAACAAAAGGCGCGCCAGTCCTTGGTGGCCACAGAGAGGGAATACTCTGAGACCGGGAAATTTTGCAGAGTTCTTCGGATTTTGCTTGTTATAACTACATTTCATGATAATTTAGACGGTTAAATTTTTGTAATTAGAACTTGCATGAGTGAAATTTCACTAAGAATTATGAGGAGCTAAATATTGAGTGAGTTTTTAGATGTAATTAAAGGCTAAAAAACACCAAGAGTGTTTCGGTGCTAAAAAGACTGTAATCTTTTTTGTATTGCTTATTTTTATAATGTAATTCTATATCACTCTTCCCATAAACATGGATTCTAATATTTGGATTGAGCCATGTCAATTCAATGTTTGATTTATTTTCCTTCCTTCCGACTATTTTATTGATTCGCTTGTCTATATTAACAACAGTCAAGAAGTAAAACATTAATCCTTTATCCATGTGAGTAAAACATTAATCCATTATCCATATGAGCTCCATTTTTCACATACATTCAATACACTCAAAAACATTTATTGTTTTCACTGGCACATACTCACAAACTTGCATTCTCAAACTTATCGTAGATATTTTATCTCATCGGCACGTTGAATAGCACATACTACGTAGCATCTTCTCTTTCATGGCCTTATGGTTCAGTCCACTTCTCCTGGGACAAACACTTGTAACGATACACAGCCATTAAACTATAAGATTATTCTGCTTCCGTCTTTTCAAGGCTTCTTGGACGGATTTCAGGACTTTGCGTGCCACCTTCAGGATTAATTTAAAAACGTTGACCAGGAGAAGAAGAAGAACCACTAATGCAATACATGCTGGCACAATACGTAGAACTGCGCTCCCCTATATAAATATCTGGTGATAAGAATGTTAAGGAGATGGTATAAGTCGAACCGTGGAGAATAGCACAACCCCAAAGTCAGCATTGCAATCCATGTGGAGATCAAAAGCTGCTTGGAATTTGGATGCTGCTTTGAATTTCGACCACTTATATGAAGCAGAATGATGCCAAGCGATGCGACGAAGTTTATCGTGTTATATACAACGAATGACTTGTATACAGACGAGTCCTTAGATGCTATTATGGAGTTGCCCACGGTATGTGGTTGATGATTTTTATCGCCTAGGAAATCATCTTCCCAAGTGCCACCAGGTGGGTTGATAGTTGATACTAGCGTGGAATGTCATGGCAAATAGCAACATCGCCACCGTCATTACCGTGTCATGCATGCTCTCTTCCCACTTTCTCTTACTTTCCTCATTGTTCTCCTCCTTTAAGTGGATAAAAGGCGGTGACCGTGTTATTTGCATAGACTATTCACTTGGATTGGTCGTGACTCTCTATTTTGAGGAATAGAATCCATAATATAAGAGACTCATCCAAGCTTTGGCCTCGTGCTAATAGGCCTAGTACTGTGAAACCTCTAGAGTTCGTGATGTTACTCGTTTATTAATCGGGAAGTCAATAGTCTGCAGAGCAGTAGCAATAGAATATACCAATTGGTGTCAGGTTTGAACTTCACAAATCCATGTTATATACTTTTAAAATTAACTTTGCTACTAGCGTTTTTCAATCCTCTATTGTTTGTGATATTTATCTGATGCCTTCGATAGGGAATCTCATCCCTTGTTTAATCTCTTCTGCTATTTTTGGTTTTATGTTGCTTCTAATGTAGATAAAATTAAAATAAATATAGCGTGAAGTGTAGAGCTGTAATTAATTGTCCGGACCAATAACTTATTTCCATATATCATAACTATGATGATTTATAAATTAATAACTCTTAGCTTCTGAATATTTCTAGGACATTCATGTTTCCTTAAACCGCCTTTTTAGTGATAAGCTCACTGAATTTGACTAGTGCATAGGCTTAGTACCTCAATTTGTCTATCTACAGCAGCCAAATGCAAATTTTGTTGCCATCTTCATCCCTCGAGTTGATGAACTTATCATCGCCTATGATATCTATCAAAACCTTCAAAGTTTCAAGTTTGTTGTGCTTCACACATAGATGCAGGATTGTCTGGTCATGTTTAGTGATACCACGGGCTGCATCAGGAGGTCTTGCTCAAACCAAGCGTTCCAACACATCCACATGCTCTTTCATGGCCACAACATGAAGAGGTGTTTTTTTTTTTTTTTTTTTTGGTATTCATCATAGATGGAACATATTTCCAAGCTAACTCTTAACAAGCTTTCCACTATGTTAAGATACACCTTTACTGCTATGAGATGAAGAGGTGTCAAACCCTAAGAATTTTGCGCTTTTGCTAGCTCGGCCTTCCAAACTGGAACCTCTTTCACAAATTCCAAGTGGCCGAGCATGGCCACGATCTGCAAGGAAGTCTAGGTTTGATTGCCAATCATAATTCTATCGAGAAGCAGCATATCTTTTTTGAGGAACTCAAGAAAAGAAAGCAAATTTCCTTTCATGGTGGCTTCTCTAAGCTCGAGCTCCATCTTTGGATCTCTATAAAATAGAGTTTCGAAATACTCACTCCTCCATTTGAAGACTTCGAATAAAAACCGTCACAACCCAAGTCAACCTTCACAGTAGACTTGACGAAGACCGAAACAAGATTGGTAGATCTATCTCATCAGCAATTATTTGTCTCAGTTTCTGCAAATGTCTTAGGATGTCAAAAAAGGTAATGACTCCTGCAGCCCACCGCGGGTATGTGGGGATTCGCCTGTCGGCCATTTTCTGCCGAGTCCCGTCTCCATTTGGTCCTATAGAGGTCAAGTTCGCAGACGTAAGACGTCCCGTTGGAGCCATGACATCCTTTGATGATGAAAACAGCCACACTCTGTTCATGCGAATTGTTGTAAACGTGAATTACTTTGAAAGGACATGAATTTCATCGATTTATAAGAAACAATTTTTGCACTAATGTTCGATCAATTGGAATGAATCATGACCTAGGAAATTTCACAGAAATTATTCTACTATATGGGTGTGTTAGGAAGATAGAAACAAATGAGCAATGGTATCATTATCATATTAGAAGTCAGCCTCCTCAACACGGTAATCCCAGTGATTTCGAGCTTGCAAATAGTTTAAGCTCAATGTGGAGGCATCAGCCTTGCTATACCTTCAAAATTCCGCCAAAGAGAGTTGATCTTCTTTTTCTTCCGTTAAAAATTTCAAAGATTGAAGGACCATAAGCTCCTGATTGATTTGATCAGTCACGAAAGTCCTCTATGGTACTAGGCAGGGAAATGAATCACAAAGTATGTATCCCCTGCCGCCACAGGAACGGTTTTCTTATTTAAATGAAGAAGCCTAGGATGATTGTGTACTCAAACGCTTGGTCAGATGTTACTCACGACTCTATATGTAATGATCCGATCCGATGAGGGTGGAGAGTGGTTGTTAGGGCGAGAGGCTTCTGACAAGAAGCGGCTCTTGGCAAGCTTCTAAAATAGCGAAGGCCCAAGGGGGAAAAATAAACTAAATTGTGCACTGAATAGGAGCAAAGCAGTACTAAGATATATAAGTAAAAATCGAATGGCAAGTTTTTATTTGAAACTTCAAAGTTAAACTCGTTCAAGCTAGAGCATTACTAGGATGGGTGACATTTTGGAAAAGTGAATGCCCGTATGTTAAAGGAAAAAAACATGAGATTCATTATGGCATGGGCTAAAGAGGATAATATTTCAAGGGAGTTAATCCAAGGATGTTACAATATGGTATCAGGGTGAGACCCTCTCCAATAGGTGTATGGTTCAGAGACAAACCACATGGAAGTTGATGGGCCCATAACAACCCAGTCAAATTAGGATGGGGAGTGGTCGCCAGGTCGAAGGGCTTGAATAATAAGCGGTTCTTGGTAGGCTTTAAGGATGACAAAGGGAACAAGAATGAATCAAAATATGCATTGAATAGAGGAAAAGGGATTTTGGGATGTGTATGTGTATGTGTGTGAATTTCAATATGGGACGAGCCAAAATAGACAATACCTCAAGTAAATTAATTTATGGATATCGCCTATGTAGCATTGACACGGACACGTGACACGCGACACGACACGACACGCAAACACGTCATTTATTAAAATATAGAGAATTCCGACATGTTCCGATATGTTATTTCATATATAAATGCAAAAATAAATAAATAAGAAAAAAAGAGCATATAATTAATTTATACTAACAATATTAATCCAACATTTGTTAATATCATTCATTGTTTTAATTTAACAGAGATTGAATGAGAAATTCAAAAATTGCAAACATGAAAGGGTAAACTTGAAGAGTCTTACCAAAAAAAAAGAGAGAGTAAACTTGAAGAAACATGTCCTATTTTCTTATACTTGTCAGAGATTAGTGAGATTTCTTATAGTCTTAGACAGAGTTCGGAGTTCATGATATAGACTAGCTTGGAGCTCCTCTGCAAAACAAGGTTCGAGAAAAATTAAAATCCAGGACAAGAACTCTCGAAGTATGACCAAAAGAAAAGGAAATCACTAAATTCGCCATGGAAAATGTGAGAGATAACTCACAAGCCAATAACATAGACCAAAAGAGATAACTCGCAAGCGATGCTTGCGAGAGGTGGAAAGAAGCAAAAAATATTATAACTTTAAGTACTTGAGGGCAATGGAACAACGCCGATGAAGAGAGGGGCGTTCCATCGTCACTCACGGGAAGATCAGAACTTATGAGTGAGAAACTTGAGAGTAAGAATTTTCTTTTTTCCCCTTTATTTTTGTTATTTTCATTATTTTTTCATATATTTACATTTTGACCCTTCAAGTATTGAAAATTTTTAAAATTGACCTCGTGCGTGTTGGAATCGCATGTCGGAATTTCGGACTCGCATGTTGGGAAGAGTTGACCACGTGTCGGATTTTCCGACACTCATTAACTGCGTATCGGAATGTGTCGGAGTATTGGACCTGACACGAAAACTTCCGGAGAGTGTCAGTGCTTCTTAGGATATCGCACTATAGACCTAGTCAAACTTGGCATTGCAGATAGGTTATAGATATCTGGAATCTACTTGCAAATATTTCTTAAGGGAGTCGAGAAGAAACCCGCAATCTCTTTCTCAAATGTGTGTTTTGGCAAATGGAACTTTAATTTGTTTGTAAGTCCCTGCTGTAGATTGCCCTAAAGGAAGCTACCATTCTCCTTTTGATCGTCGCTTCTCTCTAAATGCTTCATTGCGACGATGTTCTTCCCTTCAACCACTACCAGACATTTTTCTCAGCTGCTACAATGTTACAATAGCCTTCCCCATAGAAATCTGAGAAACGCACTCCCTCATTCAAAAAACTTTTAGACATGATGGAAATCTGAGAAAAGCAACACTCTTTTAGAAACGTCTTTGGCGTGAAGTGGGCGATCGTGAGTTACTCATTACAGTAACATGATATTACCAAGAATCAATCATCCGCATTCTGCATCACCCTTATTCTTATCTGCAAGTATGTGGCCTGGTTCATCCAAAAGTCCTAGGGATGTGAGGTAAGGGAACGAAATTTCAAGTTCGTGTGATGATACAACCTATATATAAATAGAGGCTATTCCTTCGTTGGTTAAGTGGATTCATTCACAGATATGGCTTTTGCCCCCAGGTGTGTCTTTATGCGTGTTTGCGCATGTGTGTTAAAACTTGAGATTGGCCAATTTGAGCGGCAAGAACATTGAGCATAAGAATCTCCTAAATCAGAATTGAAGATTTTTGAAGAATTATGTACTGATAGAAGACTCTTAATAGAAAAACATAGTGTCACAGTCCCCGAGGCCTTCTCACAATGTTAGACATGATTGGCTAAGATTAATGACCATAATTTTCTACTGTACTTTCGCCGAGCAATCAAAGATATATCAACATCATTCCTTTCCTTTTTCTTTCGAATATGGACATGTATGAACGCGTGACCTTGAAGTAGCGTCACCACCAAATGGTCATGGATCTATCCCCCAATTTCCCAAGCGCTGCATGTCAACTTCAAAAGCTTCTGCTATAGTCTTATTTGGGCCTGCACATTACCTAATTCTTCAGGAGGATTATTCAACTTTATGGATTGTGTTAGGAAGGTGCTTGAGTGCATTTACTATTAGTCTTCCTACCAAAATAATCACAAAATTTTGAGCATATGAATCTGCTATATCATAATTGAAGTTTTTTAAAGAATTATGTATTGCTATTAGACTCTTAATAGATAGACGTAGTGTCATAGTCCCTGAGGCCTTCGCACAATATTAGACAAAGATGAATGACCACAATTTTCTACGGTACTTTTGCCGAGCAACAATTAGAGATATATCAACATAATGCTTTTCCTTTCTTTGCGGATATGGACATGGGTGAACACGTGACCTTGACCTACATAGACTAAATGCAAACAGTGTCACCACAAAATGGTCCCTGGCTATATCCCGCAATTCCCTAAAAGCAGCACGTCAACTTTAAAGACTTCATCTCTTCTTGTTCCTCCCTCTCTCTTCCCCTCCTGAACTTTTTTTCCGTCTCTTCCACTCTCCCCGAGGAATGTCCATCGATTAGTAGGGTGCACTTTGATCTAACCAACAAGAATGAGTTCTTTATTTTTTTCTGTTGATCATAAATTCCAATTAATTGTTGATCTACGATTTCATCGATTATACTTGTTTGTACAAATACCTCGACGATTCCCACTCATTAATACATATAGACCAATAAGCATATATTGGGTTGCTACGGAAATGGGAACCCCAATAGCTAGAGACAAGAGTTGAAGCCCCAAAGGGAGAATTGAGAATTTTTTAATAGGAGATCAGAGTGGGTGGTGTCCACCTGATTTTATCAATTTGCAAATTCTTCCTCAGTTAGTTAAAAGGATGAAATTGGCCGATATTATGACAATACTAGGTAGAATAGTATTGTATGTGCCAATTGCTATTTAGCTAATAAGCCCGTGGATATTGAAGTTTTGTCTGGAGTTTGCTCCCAAAAATATAGCCATCCCTACGCCCTCACATCAATCCCACAAGCCTCTCAGGGGAGGGGGTAGGATTTGATCTAGGTCTCTCTCTCCTCTCCCTAGTTCCTTTTTTCTTTTATGTCCTTTTGTTTCTTTTTCTAATTCTCTCAATCTAGTTTTAGATCTAGGAGCTTTGCTCTCCCGATTTTATATTTGTGAGTTTTTTATATCCAATCTAATTTAGATTTTGAAGTTTTAATAAATAAGTGCTTCGCCTCCAATTTCAATAGTGTTCACAATAGTTTCGGTATCAACTATGTGCTCATTCAACGTATTTTCATTCAAATTTTTGGCATCTCACATTAGTTACAGGGCTCGCTCTCACAAATGTCAAATCTGAAATTTTTCAATATGTTTATGTTGTCTCCATATGGTGATGGTATGGGGACGCCGAACTTAGGCGCACACCACCTAAAACCAAAGTCGTAATTATGGATGGAAATCTCAATGTGAGCTTATCACTAATACTACTATGTAATTCGATGATTGGCTACCGATCATTTTGCTTAGAACCAATTATAGATCCATTCTTGAAGGACAAGCTTATGATGATCTCTGTCAACCATGTTTTGATGAAATGCTTTGATTTCTGGCTTTTTGTTTATTTTAGAGCCCTATGGGTTTGTTTTGTTACTATGACTTTTGAGATTCCCTTTCATATATCAGTTTGATAATGAATGTAAATTTCTTTTTGACCAAAAAAAATTCAAAGACTTCTATTATAATCTTATTTGCACACTGCACATTACCTGATTCTTCAGGAAAATTATTCAACTTTATGAATTGTGTTAGAAGATGCTTGAAATGAGCGATAGAGTCATGAGTGCATTTGCAATTAGTCTTCCTACCAAAATAGTCACAAATCATTTAGAGCCAGCAAAAAAATTAAGCATAATGTGTGATCAGCAATCTTGCTATAAATTTGATTGTCCATTTCTATTTGAAAACCAGTTAGCATTTGAAGGTATGTTCAGCAAAAAGAAATGATCATAAATTGGAGAAGGGAAAGATAATTTAAGAACGGCAAGATAATATCGAGATGTCGTCACTAGTAATTATCCAGCATTATTAAAATTTTCTTCAATTAGTCAAAATTGGTAATTGATTATTTTGTATTATTCAATTAATAGTAATAATAGCTTACTTTTATATTTCGTAACTCAACAATGGAATTACTAAATAATCGTCCTAAGGGAAATTTTCCTCAACTAGTCATAACTTGTAGTTCCCGTCCTTAATAATTATACCTCCAGCAATTGTAACTTGCCTGAAATCATCACGATCTCAATCGCATGTCAAACTGGTACTTTCCCTTTTGTGTGGTGATTGAGCTAATACAGTTTGAAACAAAAATTTCTATCACATAGCAATAAACTATTGGGATAGTAAGGTACTTGAAATTGTCATAAGAGGCTCAGCTTATAATGAATTATGGACATCGGCAATCGTAAATCAGTCGCTAGCCCATGTAGGTGGTAGGTAGTTCTCTACTTTTATAGATAGTAAATTACCTCAAGTTATTGTAAGCTCGAAAGATCATAATGATTATAATTTTTATTGAGATATCTAAGCAACCTAAAGTTTACTTTTGATTTTCCTATTCTCAGTAAATCTACATAAATAATCCTTCAAATTCGTAATCAATGGATCCTATCTATAAGTAATAATCCTTTCAACTATCGTAATTTTGTTGTAATTAATCGTAAAACTTGCAATTCCACTGGAACAAACTTCCTTAAGTAGGGGGTCATGGTGGTGGAGTTATGTGCTAGTCTCCCGAGGTCTTACGTCTAAATAGTGGCTTGCGAAGACGTCTGACGGTGCCACCGGGTATCGGAGGGCGGTGTGACCCCATAAGGGAGTCTCAGGCGGTTCCTCAGTTACCAAAAAGAAAACTTCCTTAATTGTCAATAAATTACCGCTTTAACATGTTCAGCTTACGCTATACAAAATTGATCCCATGGCTGAGATTTTTGGACTTTAAATCCAATAATCATTCTTTTTTTAAACTGCCACAAATCAAATCAATTAAAACAGCCAGTCATTACACATCTAAATTCCATCTTTTACATAAATGCAACACTCTTAAAACATTTATTGTTTTCACGAGCACATACCATGCTCTAATGCATCATAGCTAAGTTGTCTAATCGGTACACTGAACAACACTAAACCGCATCACCCCCTGGCCTGCGCTGTGTCCAGCGTTCGCGGACGAAATATAGGACCTTGCGTACCAATTTCAGGATTAAGCGAATAAAGTGGCACAGAAAAAGAAAAGCTAGCACTACTAATCCAATTTCGAAAGCTAGCATATGTTCCTCCGCCTGATCGGAGACGGATACGGAGATGAAATAACTTGTCGCCATGAAGGTTATCGCAACCCACGTAACCAACATTGCAATCCATGTGATGATCCGATGCCGCTTTAAAGGAAGACCGCTTATGAAAATCATAACAATGCTAAGTGATGCGATGAAGCTTATCGTGTTACATGATATGAAACTCCTGTACAAATGCGAGAGCTCATTGCTTGCACTAGGTGCTATATTTTCTTTATCACTCCGGGAATTTCCTTTAGAAAGGCCACTTGGTGGGGTAATAGTGGCTTGGAATGCCATGGTAGCTAGCAATGCCGCTACCACCATCAGCGTCTTATGCATATTGTTTTGCCACTTTCTCTTTCTTTCCTCGCTTTCGCCTTGTGCTAATAGGTCGAGTGCTGTGAAACCTCTGAAATTCTTAATGTTTGGTTTGACTCCTTTATTAGTCAAGAAGAGCATAGTCTGCACAAAAGTAACACCAGAATGTAGTAATGGGGGTCAAATTTGAACTAGACAAGCCCACGTCACATACTTTTCAGGATTAACTTCGCTACTAACGTTTTTCAGGCCTCTAGTATTTGTGACTACTATTTGATGCCTTCAAAAGGGATACTCATCCCTTCTTGAAACTCTTTTGCTATTTCCGATTTGATGTTCCTTCTGATGTAGATAAAATTAGTATCAAAATAGCGTGAAGTGTAAAGTTGCAGTGAATTATATGGACCAATGACTTCCTCTTTTTTTAAATATCATAACCTGCGACGATTTATAAATGGATATCTTTCAGCTTATGAATATTCTAGAACACTCACATATCTTAGAACCGCCTTTTCTTATTAATAAGCTCCCTAAATTTGACCAGTGCAGAGGTTTGATTGTGTGAACATACCTTAGTTTCTCCATATGTAGCAGCCAAATGCAAAATCGTGTTACCACGTTGGTCCCTTGAGTTGATGAGATCACTAGGTAAGATATCTATCAAAAATTTCAAAGCTTCCAGTCTGTTATGCATCAAGCATAAATGCAGGATTGTCTGGCCATGTTCGACGGAACTATGGGCTGCATTAGGTCTCTTTTGAACTAAGTATTCCAACACAGCCACATGGCCTTTCATGGCCGCAACATGAAGAGGGTTTCTTTTGTATATGTCACAAACATTGCACATATCAGGGTTGACTCTTAACAAGCTTACCACTATGTTAAGGTACCCTTTTGCTGCTGCGAGATGAAGAGGGGTTGATCCCTGAGAATCTTGATCTTTTGCCAGCTCAGCCTTCCGAGCCAGGATCTCTTCCACGAAATCCAAGTGTCCGAGCATGGCTGCAATGTGCAAAGGAGTCTCAGCTTGATTCTCAGTCATGTTTTTATTGAGAAGCAGCTGATCTTTTGCGAGCAACTCAAGCAAATAAGGCACATCCCCTTTTACAGCAGCTACGTAGAGATCGGACGCCATGTTTGGACCTCTTGAAAGAGAGTTTCGGAATTGGATCTGAGAGTTTCGGAATACTCATTCCTCCATTTGGAAACTGGAATATATACTGTCACGACCAAGTCACCTCCAGAGTAGGCTTGACGAAGACCGAAAAATGATTGGTAGATCTATCTCATCACCAATTATTTGTTCAGTTCCGGCAAATGTCCTAGGATATCAAAAAAGGGGACGATTCCTGGAGCCCATCGTCGGTTTGTGGGGAGATTCGCCTGTCGGCCATTTTCGGCCGAGGCTCGTCTACATTTTGTCGTATATAGGTCAAGTTCGCAGATATAGATGTCCCACTGGAGCCATGACGTCCTTTTGATGATGTAAAGCAGCCACATTATATTCGTGCAAATTGTTGTAAACATGAATTACTTTGAAAGGACATGAATTCCATCGATTTATCAGAAATAATTTTCGCGCTAATGCTCTATCAATTGGAATGAATCGTGACCTAGGAACTCTCATAGAAATTATTCTACTATATGGGTGTGGTGGGAAAATAGAAACAAATGAGCAATAGTATCACTAGCACATTAGAAGTTGGCTTTCTCAACATGGTAATCCCAAGTGATTTCAAGCTTGCAAATAGTTTAAGCTCAGCGTGGAGGCATCAGCCTTTCTATACCTCCAAAATTCCGCCAAGAGAGTTAATCTTCTCTTTCTTCCATTGAAAATTTCAAAGATTGTAGGACCATAAGTTACTGATTGATTTGATCAGTCACGAAAGTCCTCAATGGTACAAGGCTGGGAAATAAATCACGGAGAATGTATACCCCTGCCACCACAGGAATGGTTTTCTTATTTAAATGAAGAAGCCCAGGATGATTGTGTACACAGACGCTTGGACAAATGTCACTCACGACTCTATATGTAACGATTCAGTCGAATGAGGGCGAAGAGTGGTCGTCAGGCCAGAGCTTTCGGACAAGAAGCAGCTCTTGGCAGACTTCTAAAATGGTGAAGAGGGCAGATATGAGCTGAATTGTGCATTAAATAGGAGCAAAGTGATTATGGGATATATATGTAAAAAATGAATGGCAAGTTTTAATTTGGAACTCCAAAGTTAAACATGTTCAAGCTAGATCACTATTAGGATGGGTGACCTCTTGAAAAAATAAATGCCCGTACATTAAAGGACAAAATTGTGAGATTCACTATGGTGTGGGCCAAAAAAAGAAGATAATACTTCGAGTGAGTTAATTCAAGGATGTTATAATATGGCATCAAGGTGGAACTCTTTCCAATAGGTGTATGGTTCGGGGACAAACCACACGGAAGTGGGTGGGCCCATAATGACTCGGTCTGATGAGGGTGGGGAGTAGTCACCAAAACAAAGGGCTTGGATAAGGAGCAGTTTTTGGTAGGTTTTTAAGAGCGTGCGCGAAATTTGGAGTGGGATGGGCCAAAACAAACAATAACTGATGTCTCACTATATACCTACTCAAACTTGGCATCATAGATAGGTTATAGACACTTGGAATCTCCTTGAACTATTTCTTAAGGGAATCAAGAAGAAGCCCGAAATCTTTTCTGCAAATGTGTGTTTTGGCAAATCGAAATTTAATTTTTTTGGAAGTCCCTGCCGTAGATTGCCCTAAAGGAAGCTCCCATTCTCCTTTTGATTGTCGCTTATCTCTGAATGCTTCATTGTGACGATGTTCTTGCCTTAAACCATGACCAGCCATTTTTCTCAACTGCTACAATGAAATTATAGCCTTCCCCATAGAAATCTGAGAAATGCAACTCCCTCATTTAAAAAAGTTTTAGACATGATGGAAATGCGATAAAAGTAACTTTCTCTTTAAAAAAGTTTCTCAAAAAAGTTTTAGACAAGATAAAAATCTGAGAAAAGCGGCCTTCTTTTTTAGAAACGTTTTTGGTGGGGCAACCCTGAGTTACTCATTACAGTTCCATGATATTACCAAGAATCAATCATCTGCATTCTGCATCACCCTTGCCTCGTTCATCCAAAGGTCCTAGGGATGTGAGGTCAGGGAACGATTCTTCAAGTTCGTGTGAGGATACAATCTATATAAAAACAGAGGCTATTCCTCCATATGTTCGGTGGATTAATTCACAGATACGGCTTTTGCCCCATGCATGTCTTTTTGCATGTTTGCGCACGTGTGTTAAAACTTTAGATTGGCCGATTTGAGCGGCAAGGATGTTAAGCATAAGAATCTCCTATATCAGAATGATTTTTGAAGAATTGTGTTGATATTAGACTCTTAATGGATTAAAACAGTGTCATAGTCCCCGAGGCCTTCTTACAATGTTAAACATGATTGGCTAAGATCAATGACCATGATTTTCCACGATACTTTCGCCAAGCGATCAAAGATATATCAACATCATTCCTTTCCTTTTTCTTTCACATATGGACATGTATGAATACGTGACCTTGACCTACATAGACCAAATGCAAGTAGTGTCACCACCAAATGGTCCATGGATGTATCCCCCAATTCCCTAAATGCTGCATGTCAACTTCAAAAGCTTCTGCTATAGTCTTATTTGGGCCTGCACATTACCTAATTCTTCAGGAGGATTATTCAACTTTATGGATTTTGTTATGAAGATGCTCAAGTGCATTTACGATTAGTCTTCCTACCAAAATAGTCGCAAAGTTTTGAGCATATGAATCTCCTATATCATAATTGAAGTTTTTTTGAAGAATTATGTATTGATACTAGACTCTTAATAGATTTAGTGTCATAGTCACCGAGGCCTTTACACAATGTTGGACATGATTAGCTAAGATAAATGACCATATTTTTCTACGGTACTTTTGCTGAGCAATTAGAGATGTATCAACATCATTCCTCTCCTTTTCTTTCGAATATGGACATGTGTGAACACGTGACCTTGACCTACATAGACCAAAATGCAAACTGTGTCACCACAAAATGGTCCACAACTGTACCCCTCGATTCCCTAAAAGCAACATGTCAACTTCAAAGACTTCTATTATAGTCTTATTTGAGCCAGCGCATTGCCTGATTTTTCAGGAGGATTATTCAACTTTATGGATTGTGTTAGGAGGATGCTTGAGTACATTTACGATTAGTCTTCTTGCCAAAATAGTCGCAAAGTTTTGAGCATATATGAATCTACTACATCATAATTGAAGTTTTTTGAAGAATTATGTATTGATATTAGACTCTTAATAGATAGGTGTGGTGTATAGTCCCAGAGGCCCTCACATAATGTTAGACATGATTAGTCAAGATCAATGACCATAATTTTCTACGATACTTTCGCTGAGCAATTAGAGATATATCAACATCATGCTTTTCCTTTCTTTTCGAATATGGACAGTGTGAACCCGTGACCTTGACCTACATAGACTAAATGCAAATAGTGTCACCAAATAGAATCACCACAAAATGGTTCCCAATTGTATCCCAAATTCCCTAAAAGCAGCATGTCAACTTCAAAGACTTCTATCATAGTCTTATTTGAGCCTGCACACTACCTGATTCTTCTGGAGGGATTATTCAACTTCATGAATTGTGTTAGGAAGATGCTTGAAATGAGCGATAGTGTCATAAGTGCATTCGCAATTAGTCTTCCTACCAAAATAGTCGGAAATGATTTAGACCCAGCAAAAAAATAGAGCGTAATGAGCGATCAGCAGTCTTGGTATAAATTTGATTGTCCATTTCTGTTCAAAAACCCATTAACATTTGAAGGTATGATCAGCAAAAAGAAATGATTATAAATTGGAGAAGGGGAAGATAATCTATGAACAGCAAGATGACATCGGGATGTAGTAATTATCCAGTATTATCATAATTTTCTTCAATTAGTCAAAATTGTTAGTTGATTATTTTGTATTATTCTAGTATTAGTGATAACTTCCTTTCATATTTCATAACTCGACGATGGAATTACTAAATAATCATTCTAGGGTAATTTTCCTCAACTAGTCATAACTTGTCGTTCCTGTCCTTAATAATTACACCTCCAGCAATTGTAATTTGCCTGAAATCATCACGATCTCAATCCCATGTCCAATTAGTACTTTCCCTTTTGTGTGTAATTGAGCTAATACAGTTTGAAACAAAAATTTCCTATCACATAGCAATAAACCATTGGGATAATAAGATACTTGAAATTGTCATAGGAGGCACAACTTATAATCAATTATTGACATTTATAATCGTAAATCAGTCGCAAGTTTGTGTAGATGACAATGAGTTCTCTACTTTTATAGAAAATAAATTACCTCAAGTCATCGCAAGCTCAAAAGATCATAATGATAATAATTTTTATTGAGAAATCTAAGCAACCTAAAGTTTACTTTCTATTTCCCTATTCTTAGTAAGTCTACATAGATAATCCTTCAAATTTGTAATCAGTGGCTCCTGTCCATAAGTAATAATCCTTTCGACCATCTTGATTTTCCATAATTAATCGTAGAATTTGCACTTCCACTAGAACAAACTTAATTATCAATAAGTTACCACTTGAATATGTTTAGGTTACACTAAATAAAATTGATCCCATGGCTGAAATTTTTGGATTTTAAATCCAATAAGTCATTCTTTTTTAAACTGCCACAAATCAAATCAAATAAGACAGCCATCCGTTATACATCTAAACTCCATCTTTTCCATTAATTCAACAGGATTAAAACATTTATTGTATTCACAAGCACATACCATACTCTAATGCATCGGAGCTAAGTTGTCCAATCGGCACACTGAACAACGCATGCACTGTATAGCATCTCCTCTTTTATGGCCTTAGGTCTCAGGGCGCTTCTTCTGTAACAAACACATTTGCAGCTATATACAGCCACTAAACCGTATGATCCTCTGGCCTGCGTTCTGTCGAGGCTTTGCGGACGAATTCCAGAACCTTGCATACCAATTTCAGGATTAAACGAAGCGACACAGGAAAAGAAGAGCTATCAATCCAACCCATGCTAGCACCACAAGTCCAATTGAACCAATGAACGTTTTCAGTTCGCTCCCTAGTGTGAAGACAAATACGGAGATGGCATAAGTTGCCGCTGCAAAGCTTATTGCAACCCACATAATCAGCATTGCAATCCTCGTGGTGATCCAATGCCGCTTTAGAGGAAGACCACTTATGAAAAGCACAATGATACTAAGCGATGCAATGAAGCTGTTATATGTTAAGAAATTCTTGCACGCATTCAGGAACTTGTCTGTCATTACAGATTCACTCGCAGTATGTGCTGCAGTCGTTGCATCACTCATAAAATCTCCTTCCCAAAGGCCACCAGGTGGGGTAATGCTGGCTTGGAATGTCATGGTAGCTAGCAATGTCACTATCACCATTAGCGTCTTATGCATTTGCCTTGTCACTTTTCTTTCTTTTTTTGCTCATGCTAGTTTGGCGAATGCTGTGAAACCTCTGGAGTTCTTAATGTTTGGTTTAACTCCTTTATAAGTCAAGAAGAGCATTGTCTGCAGA
Source organism: Eucalyptus grandis (assembly GCF_016545825.1). NCBI lineage: Eukaryota > Viridiplantae > Streptophyta > Magnoliopsida > Myrtales > Myrtaceae > Eucalyptus > Eucalyptus grandis. The sequence continues at coordinate 7,669,267 of NC_052614.1, forward strand.
GGAGTAACATCAAAATGAATCGATTGGGGTCAAATTTGAACTAGACAACCCGATGTTACGTATTTTTCAGGATTAACTTTGCTACTAGCGTTTTTCAGTCCGCTAGTCTTTGTGACTATTATTTGATGCCTTACTCATCCCTTGATGAAACTCTTTTGCTATCTCCGATTCTATGTTCCTTCTGATCTAGATAAAATAAGTATCAAAATTGTGTGAAGTGTAAAGCTGTAGTTTGTTATATGGACTAACGACTTCCTTCTTTTTTAAATATCATGACCTACAATGGATATCTTTTAGCTTCCGAATATTTCTAGGACATTAATGTATATTAGAATCACCCTTTTCTTTATTAATAAGCTCACTAAATTTGACTAGTGCAGAGGCTTGGTTGTATAAACATACCTAGCTTCTCTATCTGCAGTAGCCAAATGCAAAATCGTGTTGCCATATTTGTCCCTCGAGTTGATGAACTGATCATCACCCAGCATATCTATCAAAAGTTTCAAAGCTTCTAGTATATTATGCGTCATGCATAAATGTAGGATCGTCTGGCCATGTTTGACAACACTATGGGCTGCATCAGGTCTTGCTTGGACCAAGTATTCCAACATATCAACATGGCCTTTCATGGTCGCAACATGAAGAGGGTTTCTTTCATATTTGTTATGGACTATACATATATCAGGGTTGACTCTTAACAAACTTGCCACGATGTTAGGGTATCTTTTTGCTACCTGAGATGAAGAGGGAATCTTGCTCTCTTTCCAGCTTGGCCTTCCGAGCTAGGACCTCTTCCACAAAATCCAAGTGTCCAAGCGTGGTTGCAATGTGTAGAGGACTCTCGTTATGTTCTTTGGTCATGATTCTATCAAGAAGTAGTTTATCTTCTGTGAGCAACTCAAGCAGAGAATGCACATTCCCTTTCACAGCAGCTATGTAGAGCTCGGACTCTATGTTTGGATCTCTAAAAAGAGATTTTTAGAGTACTCTTTCCTCCACTTTGAAACTTGAATAAATACTATCATAACCATGTCAGCTTACGCTAGGCTTGACGGAGACCGAAAAATGATCGGCAGATCTTTCTCGTCAGCAGGTATTTGGCGCAATTCCGGCAAATGTCCTAGAATGTCAGAAAAGTAATAATTCTTGGAGGCTTATCGTGGGTACGTGAGGATTCGGCTGTCGGCCATTTTCTGCCGAGTCTCGTCTCCATTTGGACCTATATAGGTCAAGTTCGCGTGCGTAAGATGTCCCGTTGGAGCCATGACGTCCTTTGATGATGTAAAGTAGCCACACTCTCT
>NC_052614.1:7670667-7754879 GCF_016545825.1 Eucalyptus grandis
GAGATTATAAAAAGAATGTGTTTAATCACACATTAAAGATGGCAGAAGTATAGCATATGGGCCGAAACTTGGCACGGGGACACTTAAATGTCAAAAGTTACAAAATGTACATATAAGTCACTTTTTTTGAAAATTGGGACATTTGAGTTCTAAGTCCGATAAAGGTTCCCAAAAATCCTACGTGGTAGTTTTTTTATTAATATAACTCGCCTATGAATATGGACATAGGTGAAAGCGTGGACTTCACTGTCGCGACACCCTCCATAAGTGCTCGAGGCCCGGCTCACTAAGTGTAGCTTCATCTGGGCTTTCCGTACAAATTATTTTCAATTGCACGATCCTAATTTCTCTAGTTGCATATGAGTGAAATTCGTAGAGAGTTAGGACTCCATATTTGGCTCTCTAAAATGGGAGTTTGGGTATACTCACTACAACTGGTTCTTGGGAATTAAGAAAAAACCTGCAATCTCTCCTTTAAGTTTGTTGTTGTGTTAAATTAAATTTTAGTTTTTTCGAAAGTCCTCGTAAATTGGCCTCAATCTTAATTAAGCTAATGTTCTTCGATCAACCACCACGAGATATTTTACACATGATCTTAGATATGATTGGCTAAGATCAAAGACTAAAGTTCTCTTAAGTAATTTCGCCAAAAAATTAGAGATATGTCAAACATCATTCCTCTCATTTTCTTACAAATATGGACATTTGTGAAAGAATGGACTTGATTGTCGCAACCTCGCCGGGCCCTCCCGCAGGTGCTCGAAGGCTAATGGCTTGATAAGTGCAAGCTCAGCTAGGCTTTCCCTAACCCACTAATTTATGAATTTATGGTTTGAGTTTTTAGCCTATAAGTCATTTTTAAGGTCCCGATGCTAATTTCTTTAGTTGCGCAAAGTAAAATTTGTAGAACTTGGACCCCATGTTTGGCTATCTAAAATAGGAGTTTGGCGATACTCACTACAATTAGTTCTTGGGAATTAAGAACAAACATACAATCTCCCCTCTAAATTTGTTGTTGTGTTGAATTGAATATTACTTTTTTTTAAGTCCTCATAAATTGTCCTTAGTCTTACTTATGCTAATGTTCTTTGCTCAACCACCACGAGATATTTTACACACGATCTTAGATATGATTGGCAAAGATCAAAGACTAAAGTTCTCTAAAGTAATTTCGTCGAAAAATTAGAGATATGTCAAGCATCTTTCATCTCCTTTTCTTTCGAATATGGACATATGTGAAAGCATGGACTTGACTGTCACGATCTCTCTAAACCCTCCCGAGGGCACGTGGAGGCTAATGCCTTGCTAAGTGTAAGCTCAGTCTAGGCTTTCCCTCCAATTATTTTCAAGTCGCTTATCCTAATTTCTCTAGTTGAGCAAGAGTAAAATTTGTAGAGCTCGGACTCCATGTTTGGCTCTCTAAAATGGGAGTTTGGGAATACTCACTACAACTGGTTCTTGGGAATTAAAAAGAAACCTACAATCTCTCTCCTTTAAGTTTGTTGATGTGTTAAATTGAATTTTAAATTTTTATAAAGTCCTCATAAATTGACCTCAGTCTTAATTACGCTAATGTACTGCGCTCAACCACCACGATATATTTTACACACGATCTTAGATATGATTGGCTAAGATCAAAGACTAAAGTTCTCTAAAGTAATTTGTCCGAAAAATTAGAGATATGTCAAACATCATTCCTCTCCTTTTTCCTACCAATATGGACATAGGTGAAAGCATGGACTTCACTGTCGCGACCTCTTGGAACCCTCTCGCGGGCGCTCAGAGGCCAATGGCTTGCTAAGTGTAAGCTCCGTCTGGGCTTTCCCCGCAAATTATTTTCAAGTACCTGATCCTATTTTCTCTAGTTGCATAAGAGTGAAATTTGTAGAGTTCGGACTCCATATTTGGCTCTCTAAAATGGGAGTTTGGATATACTCACTACAACTGGTTCTTGGGAATTAAGAAAAAACCCACAATCTCTCCTTTAAGTTTGTTGTTGTGTTAAATTAAATTTTAAATTTTTTGAAAGTCCTCGTAAATTGGCCTCAATCTTAATTAAGCTAATGTTCTTAGCTCAATCACCACGAGATATTTTACACATGATCTTAGATATGATTGGCTAAGATCAAAGACTAAAGTTCTCTAAAGTAATTTGTCCAAAAAATTAGAGATATGTCAAACATCATTCCTCTCCTTTTTCCTACGAATATGAACATATGTGAAAGTGTGGACTTCACTGTCGCGACCTCTGGGAACCCTCCCACAGGCTCTCGAAGGCCAGTGGCTCCCTAAGTGTAAGCTCTGTCTTGGTTTTCGTAACCCATTAATTTACAAATTATCATCTGAGTTTTTGCCTGCAAGTTATTTTTAAGTCCCTAATCCTAATTTTCTTGGGTGCACAGCAGTAAAATTCGTAGAGCTCGAACTCCATGTCTTGCTCTCTAAAAAGGGAGTTTGGGGATACTCACTACAATTGGTTCTTGGGAATTAAGAAGAAATCTGTAATCTCTCCTTTAAGTTTGTTGTTGTGTTAAATTGAATTTAAAATTTTTCTAAAGTCCTCGTAAATTGGCCTCAGTCTTAATTACGCTAATGTTCTTCGCTCAACCACCACCAGATATTTTACACACCATCTTAGATATGAGTGGCTAAGATCAAAGACTAAAGTTCTCTAAAGTAATTTCGCCAAAATTAGAGATATGTCAAACATCATTCCTGTCCTTTTCTTACAAATATGGACATTTGTGAAAGAATAGACTTGACTGTCGCGACCTCGCCAGGCCCTCCCGCAGGCGCTCGGAGGCTAATGGCTCGCTAAGTGCAAGCTCCGTCCGGGCTTTCCCTAACCCACTAATTTATGAATTTATGGTTTGGAGTTTTAGCCTGTAAGTCATTTTTAAGTTCCTGGTCCTAATTTCTTTAATTACGCACGAGTAAAATTTGTAGAACTTGGACCCCATGTTTGGCTGTCTAAAATGAGAGTTAGGGCATACTCACTACAATTAGTTCTTGGTCATTAGGAAGAAACTTACAATCTCTCCTCTAAATTTGTCGTTGTGTTGAATTGAATTTTAAATTATTTTAAGTCCTCGTAAATTGGCATCAGTCTTAATTATGCTAATGTTCTTCGCTCAACTACCACGAGATATTTTACACGCGATCTTAGATATGATTGGCTAAGATCATAGACTAAAAGTTCTCTAAAGTAATTTCGCCGAAAAATTAGAGATATGCCAAAATGTCATTCCTCTCCTTTTGTTATGAATATGAACATATGTAAAAGTGTAGATTTGAGTATCACGTGCTATGTAAACCCTCTTGCAAGCGCTCGGAGGCTAATGGCTCGCTAAGTGTAAGCTCAGTTTGGACTTTCCTTAAGTCATTAATTCACGACTTATGATCCGAGTTTTTAGCTTACAAGTTATTTTCAAGTTTCCAATCCTAATTTATTTGGTTATGCAAGAGTAAAATTTTTAGAGCTTAGACTCTATGTTTGGCTCTCTAAAATGGGTCTTTCGGGATACTCACTACAATTGGTTCATGGGAATTAATAAAAAAACCTACAATCTCTCCTTTAAGTTTGTTGTTGTGTTGAATTGACTTTTAAATTTTTTTAAAGTCCTTGTAAATTGGCCTCAATCTTAATTACGCCGATGTTCTTCGCTCAACCACCACGAGATATTTTACACACGATCTTAGATATGATGGGCTAAGATCAAAGACTAAAGTTCTCTAAAGTAATATCGCCAAAAAATTAGAGATATGTCAAACATCATTTGTGTCCTTTTCTTATGAATATGGACACATGTGAAAGCGTGGACTTGACTATAACAACCTTTCTGAACCCTCGCGCAAGCGTTCGACGTCTAGCAGCTCACTTAATATAAGCTTCGTCTGGGCTTTCACTAGACCATCAAGTCACAACTTATGACTCGAATTTTTAACTTGCAAATCATTTTTATTTATGAGTTGTTATTAATTGATTTGTGATGCGTCGATTAAAAACCAAATAAAAAAATTGAGAGAAATATTTACTGTTACGCAATTAGAGAAATTAGGATCGAAAATTTGATTACATTAGTTAATCAATTAAGGCCTTTTCCAAATTTGATCTTGTTTAAACACTTGGGTTTGCTTTTTTAATGCACTTTTGGCGAAAACAACTCAAAATTTATTTTTAAAGCCTATTGCTAGTTTCCGAAAAAACAAATCGGATTTTTTTATTTGTTTATTATTTTTAAAATATTAAATAGCTATCATTATTTTTAATTGATGATAGGGAGCGGGGTCGGATGTTCGGATTCAACCCGGGTCGGGGCTGAACCAAGACCTTACTTTGGGCATAGCGAATGAGCCCGGTCCGGCAACATTCTTAACCCAAGAAAAAATAAAAGTTAGTATATGCAAATAATATTAGTACCTATGTGATGTGAAAATCATTTCTAGTTAGTATATGCAAATAATATTAGTGCCTATGTAAGGTTGACTAGAATGGAGCAAATAGATGACAATAGAAGAAGGAAAAGTAAAAAAATTGGTATTTTAGTTTCTGGAAGACCCAGCTTGAGAATTACTTGTACCAGAGGAATCTATACTTACCCATATTTGGGAAGAAACCATAGTAGATGAAGTAAGCTAAATGGGAATTGCTGGATAGACTGGGGTTGGGTGTTATTCAGCCGATATTGGCTTGTAATGTCACATTTAATATCGTGAAAGAGAAAACCAATGTGGGATTGATGAATTTCTTGTCGGATATGTATGGAAGCCCTATGCAGTCAATAAGGTTTACTTGATATGACATTTGTTTAACTTGAAAATGAGCAAAAGTGCGTTAGATCATATCAATGAATTCAATGTGGTCGTTAGTCAATTAAGTTCAATCGAGATTGACCTTGAAGATGAGGTACATGCTTTGATTATATTATCTTTATTACTTGATAATTGGAATACTACTATTACTGCTATTAGTAATTCCTCTAGGTCAACAAGCTTGACGGTTGATGGGGCTCACCATTTGATTTCGAGTGAAGACATATGTAGAAGATAATTTGATAAATTTGTATGCTACTTTAGTAGATGAAAATAGAAGAAGAACTAGTACTCATGTTAGCATAAGTTGTATAACTCTAAATGGACAAATTGACATAACCAATCTAAGACTAGTGGTGTTGTTTATTAGAGTTGTAGAAAAATGGGCATTTTGGATTTCCTAAAGTTGAAAAACAAAAACAAGGTAAGAGAATTAGAATTGAGTTTGTAGGTGATGTTGCAGTTTTAGGGGATGATAAATCAAATGGTGCTTATTATGTCTTATGTATTTATGAGGATTCGTCGTTTGACAAATGGATTATGGATTCTAGTTTTTCGTTTTATGTTACACTAAAGGTGCATTTGTTTCATGGAAAAGTCAATGATTAAGGAAAATAGTTTCTTGAAAAATGCTTTCTAGGAATACGATTAGTTTTCTTTTATTTGGTATATATTATTGAAAACGTTTTTCTGTTTGGACCTCATTGGAAAATGCTCTCTCGAGATAAAAAAATCAAATTTTTAAATAAATATTTACTTTTTATTTTTTTCCTTTTTCTCTTCTCTTCGAGCTGCCTCTCTCCACCTAACCCATCACCCCTTCCTCCTGTCCACCGCCATCACCGCCAGCTTCGATGACCTCACCTCCCTGCCGCAACGATTCTGTCCACCGGCTCGGCCGAGCTCAAGTGCGAGCACAAGCCGACGAGCCTTGACCATGCCTAAGGCGCAGGCGCACATGTCGCAAACAAGGACGAACCTGGGCTCATATCTGGAAGAAGGCACGGCGCACGAACGGAGCTGCAGGAAAGCTCCCCAACGAGGCGAACAATGGCGAAGGGAACTCGACAAGAATGGCGATGGACCAAAGTTCGCGGCAAGCCGAGCTATTCCAAGGGCGATGAGCCTCCAAGGCGACCGACGACAGGTGTCGAAGAGCATTGGCGCCGAAGTCGCCGATGTGGAGCCGAATCCATTGGAGAATGAAGGTGCGAGAAGACACCGACCAAGAGGAAGAGGAGGGAGCGAAGCCAACGGGAGCATAGGAGGGGCGGGGGTTGGAGGAGGCGGCGGTGACAAAAGGGAGGGGGCCAAGGAGAAGGAGGAGGGGAGGAGTTGGGGTTTAATTTCATGGCAAAGAAAAAAAGGTGAAAACAAGAAAAAAAAGAAAAGAAAAAAAGAAAGAAAAAAAAAAGAAAATATATAATAATAACAAATTCAAAATTTTTAATTAGAATTTTTTTTTAATAATAATTTTTTTCATTAAGCAAGGACCTTAAAACATTTTGGAAAACATTTACTGGTTCTTTCAAAGGGAAAATCGTTTTCCTAAATTTAAGCTTTGGAAGGAAAATATTTTCTATTGATTAGGAAAATATTTTTTGTTGACTTATTTTCCTAAATGAACCAAATGCTGGAAAATAAGGAAAACTTTTTTCGGAAATTGCTTTTCGCAAAACAAACACACCCTAAATAGATATTGGTTTACCACTTATCAATGGTGTAGTGTAGTTGGAAACAACGCCGTGTAACAAACAATGTTGTGAGTTGGTGATTTTAGAATTATGGACTGAAGTGAAGCATGTTTCAAAATTAATGAAGAAGAAGATTTCCTTGGGTGCTCTATACTCGGCCAAGGCAATTGATGGTCCGACAGGGTCAAGGATTCTGACTGCGATCGCGGACACAAAAGGTCAAATGGGAACCTTTGGACATTCCAGGAATTGGAGGTTATTTAGAACGCCAATTGTCTGATTCTGCATATTGCAATACCAGACTTATGCCACGAACTCATTGCAGAAGACCCCACCCAACCAGACTTTTACACTACCATAACAAAAGAAGAACAAATGAAGGAACCATTTTCTTGCTTCTTCGACCCTCTCATTCTTTCTCCATGTTAGGCCCTGGACATGCACACGCACACAAGTCACAGGCAGTTTTAGGCAATCTGGACCTCAATGGTCTTGGGCTTCTTGGGCTTCGACGGTGGCCTCTTCTACACCCTTACTATCAGCACCCCATACTGGTATGCTAAGTAGCACTGACACTGACACTCGACACGATACGACACATCATTTCTAAAAAAATAGAGAATTTAAACACGTTTAGACACGTTGTATATTAAATATATATTTTTATATATACATAATAAATTATCATTTTATGATTATTTCAATCAAGTTAATTTGAATCAAATTCATAAATAAATAAATAATCCTAGAATAAATTTACACTAAAAATATTAATCCGCCATTTATTAATATCATTCATTGTTTCAATTTGACAAATTCAACTCTGTTTCAATAAATCATAAAACTTGGAGAAAAACAAGCAATCCATATTCTGGACTCGCATGTTATATATGTTGGAAGAGAAGAAAAGAAATTTAAGGGGTGAATTGTGTATCACGGGAAGTGGGAGTCGGAATAGAAGAGAAGATTAGGTTTTTATTTTTTCTCCATTTATTATTTTTATTATTGTGTTTTATTTTTTCACACACACACGTATATATATATATATATATATATATATATATATATATATATTGACCTCTTATTTATTGAATTTTTAAAATTGATCTCGATATCGGAATCACATGTTGAAAACTCGTATGAGAGAATTCAGATCGAATGTCGGGAAAGTTAATCAGGTGTCAGATTTTCCAACACGTGTTGACCGAATATCTGAGAATGTCCAAGAGTGTCCAAGAGTGTCGGACACGTGTCGAAGTGTGCGACACGACACGAAGGCTCTTGGAGAGTGTCGGTGCTTCATAGCTAGTATGCCGTTGTTATCTTCTCTGGGTCAGCGTTCTCCAGCAGCATGAACTTATTCAAGAACTTCCTCTGCCTCCTCTCCATCTTCATGTACCTCAGCAGCCCCTCTCCCTCTCCATCCTTCTGAGCCCATCTAGTCCTTCCCCTTCTCTCTTTTGTTCTCGCTGCTCACCCCCAGCATGTTCCCGTCCTCTACCTGGACCGTGATTTACTAATAAAAGATGCTTCGGTAATCTTCTGTAATTTACTATAAAAAGATTACTAAATAGGGACATTCACCTTTTTAATGACACGTAGTCCATTTGATTCATTTGTATTGATCAATCTCATTTTCCTATTATAGAGCACACTCAAACGTCGAATAAATGCAAAATTTGCCATCATTTTAGTAAATCCTTCACTAGGTAAGGTTTGTTTCTTTGATCAAAAGCTGTAAAGAAGTATTCGAAATTTAGGTTTAAATTGATGGGGAATTTTCTAAGATAGTCGCATACTTCATTTTTGAAGTAAGAAGTTATCAATTATGGGGTACCTCAATTCGGTTACTACTTATTTTAATGACTAGGGCTTGGAAGAACTTATTTGTCGAAAATTTTAAATTGGCAATCGCCTCTGAACAATGGCTGGAAAAGGAAAGGAACAAAGAAAATTTTAAATTGGCAGCACGATACATAGCCACTAAGCTATAAGATCCTCCAACCTCCGTCTTTTGAAGGTTGCACGAACGAGTTTCAAAATTGAAGGACGACACCACATCGGGAAATAAAGAACCGCCGATACAGGGAATAACAGCAACATTAATTTAACCAGGTTATGTATAAAAATTCGGTCGGCCACTGCGACGACTAGTGTGGAGAAGATATAAGTATGGAGCGTGAAATATAGCGCAATCCCTACCATCCCAAGGAGCGGACGCAGCTTTATAGGACGACCGCTTAGGAGAATTGCAATGAAAATAAGTGATGCGATCAAGCTTAGGGAGTTACACATTATAAATAGCAGATTCGCAATCCGGTACTTATCTGTCATTATGGATTTGCCCGCAGTATGTGTTTCAGAATCATCTTGCCAAGCACCGCCAGGCGGGTTCCTTCTGGCTTTGGATGCTATGGTAGCTAGCAATGTTGCCACCACCATTAGCATATTATACATATTGTTCACTTCTTATCCTTTCGTTCTCTTCTCCCACAGGTGGATGGAAGGCGATGGCCGTGTTATTTGTGTGGACTATTTGTCGAGATGGGCCATTGTCGCGACCTAAATTTCGGGTGCACCACCTAAGATTTGGCTAATGGATTACTAAGCCTAAACTTAGCTCAAGCTCTCCCAAGCCCATACCAATTCGCGACTTAGGTTCGAGTTCTTAATATGCAATTGATTTTTAATTAGGAGTCGCCACTAATCTATTTTTTGTGAGTCGATTAGGAACTCAAGTAAAGTAACGAGAGATTTACTTTACTCCTACGAAGCAGAGATTTGTGAGTTCGGAGACTTGGTGACGCTAGATTTGTCTAACGCCATTACGGTACCTTCCTCTTTTATTTAAAAAAAAAAAATGTTTTGCAGGCAGTTTGAATTGATTTTAATTTACTTCCCTAACATATGAGGTGATCACATGGGTGCGAAAACCACCGATTTAACACCCAGATAAAACAGTGAATAAATTGTTGGACTTACCTCATGGCATCAATGGCATCAAAAGCATAGATCAAAATGTCCAGTTATAAATATGATTTCTAATTAACACGTAATCGCTTAATTTTTGTTTTCACTAATTTGATGAGAAATGTGCTTTATGCAATGCATGCTACTTATCTAACGTAAAATGATATGACATAGCAATAGGATCTAAACTATATGACGTAAGTGCAATATTTTTGTGTTTTCTTAATGAGCATGCAATCCTGGAGAATGAAATTAATTTATTCTAAATCAATTTTTTTGGTATTTTTCATGAAATTCGAAATTAGAAAATTGCGGAAATTATCTATCCAGATTAAGATATCATCCAGCTTATATTAAGAATTAGGTTAGGCCAAATCTTAATTTAAAGTAGGATGTTATCTTAACTTGGTAATCCCAAACCTAAAATGCAATCTATCTAAAAGTTTTTTTATCTAAACTTATAAACATTATCTAGAATTAAATTAAACGTGCAATCCTATCATAATATGCAATGACGTGCAAAGAATGCCATAATTCAAGTTTTTTTTTCTTTTTCTTTTCTATGAAATTCGAAATTAAAATTGTCACATAATTAAATGTGCGACTTAAAAAAAAAAAAAAATAACATCCTAAATCAATTTTTTTTTTGGATTTTATTTTAAGAAATTTGAAATAATTAAATTTCATATTCTAAATATGCAAAATAACCCTAAAACCAGAAATATTCTAATGAACATAATCTGTATTTTTTGGGAATTTCTTTTACGAAAACAAAATTGATTCAAACAGCACGACAACAAATTAGGCAATATAAGATTGATATCCATAAATTGATGAATCATATCTCGCGCATGAGATCGGATTGATTAATTTTAAACAAAATTGCAAATCGAATCTCAAACGTGAGATTGGATTGACGATTTTTCGTGAGATTGCGAGTCAGATTTCGGGTGCAAAAATTGGACTGTCAATCGTATGCACGTTGCGATATTAGGGCTTAATCCCTAATTAAAAAGAAAAAAAAAACATACGTGAGATTGTGGATAGGGTGATATATCATAAACTTTAACCACATGCATCACCAAAATTTCAAATAGGAAACAAAAAAAAAAAAAAACCACCAAATTAGACAAGATTTTCACTTATTCCAAATATTAGCTTCCAAATTTGGATGTACGAACGGCGACTTGCGGATCACGATCGGGGCTTGCAATCTAGATGTTCGGGTTCGTTGCTTCTCGTGGTGAATGCGCCCAGAGATGAATGGTTCACAATAGAATGAAACTCAGTGATTTCCAAACAAAGTTAGACTTCTCTTGGACGAGTGCTTTGATTCAATCAACACTAGGCAAGCCTTGGCTGAAGCTACAAAATAAAACACAGCAGCAAATAACAACAGCAGTTCGTCCGGGCCGGTGAACAGCGCATGGTGGTCGTCGTGGGTCAGCAGGCGGGCACGGTGTGGTGGCGAGGGGACTGGCGGCGGACCAGCAGCTTATAATTAAAAATTGACTGCGATAATCGTAAATCATTCGTAAGTCCATGTAAATGGTAATTAGTACTCTACGTTTATAGATAGTAAATTACCTCAAAGTTATCCTATGCTTAAAGTTCTTAATGGTCATAATTTTTATTGAGAAATCTAAGCAACCTAATGTTTACTTTCGATTTCCCTATTTTTAGTAAATCTACAAAAATAATCCTTTAAATTTGTAATCAATGGATCCTAGCCATAAGTAATAATCCTTTCGATTGCCGTGAATTTTCTTAATTAATCATAAAACTTACAATTTCAGTGGAACAAACTTCCTTAGTTGTCAATAAATTACCACTTCAACTAAACCCATGCTTCGACAGAAAAAAATAAAAAATAAAAAATAAAATCTGAATCCATGGCTGAGATTGTTTGGAATTTAAATCCAATAAGTCATATTCTTTTCTTTTTTTTAACCACCACAAACCAAACCAAATAAAACAACCATCCATTATACATCTAAACTTCATCTTTCGCATAGATCAACACGCATAAAACATTCCTTGTTTCCACTAGCACATACACACATGCATGCATACTCAAATGTATTGTAGCTAAGTTGTCTAACCGGCACACTGGACAACACATACCATATAGCATCTCCTCTTGCATGGCCTTAGAGCTCAAGGCACTTCTTATGAGACAAACACATTTGTAGCAATATACAACCACTAAGCTATAAGATCCTCCGGCTCCCGTCTTAATGAGGCTTTGCGGACGAATTTCAGGACTTTGGGTACCATTTTCAGGATTAAGCGAACAATGTGGCACAGGAAAATAAAAGCCACTAATCCAGCCCATGTCAGCACCGCAGCTCTAACTGTTTTATTTGTAAAATGCAGTTCGCTATACGGTGTGAAGACCCATATGGAGATGGAATAAGCCACGGTTGTGAAGATTATCGCAACCCAGGTGGTTAGCATTGCAATCCACGTGGGGATTTGAGGCTTCTCTAGAGGAAGATCACTTATGAAAAGCATAATAATGCTAAGCGATGTAACAAAGATTATCGTGTTACATGCTATGAATTTCTTGTAACGGTGTGGGTACGTATCTGCCATTATGGACTCACCCGCATTATATCCGTCATCATCTTGCCAAAGGCCACCGGGCGGGGTAATACTGGCTTGGAATGCCATGGTAGCTAGCAATACCGCCACCACCACTAGCGTCTTATGCATATTTTTTTGCCACTTTCTCTTTGCTTTGCTTTGTCATCTTCTCCTACAGGTGGATGGGAGGCATTGACCATGTTATTGGCATAGACTGTTTGTTTGGATGGGTCAAGATTCTCTGAAATTTGAGGAACAGAATGCATAATCTCTGAGACTCTTTCCACGCTCTGGCCTTGTGCTAATAGGCCTAGTGCTGTGAAACCTGTGGAATTCTTAATGTTTGGGTCTACTCCTTTATCAATCAGGAAGACTATAGTCTGTAGAGGAATAACAACAAAATGAACCAATTAGGGTCAGGTTTGAACTACATGAGCTCATGTTATATACTTTTTAGGGTTAACTTTGCTACAAGTGTTAGTAACGATTGTATGATGCCTTCAAAAGGGAAACTCATCCTTTGTTGAATCTCTTCTGTTATCTCTAGTTTTATGTATCTTCTAATCTAGATAAATTTAGCATGATAATAGTGCAAAGATTAAAGTTGTAGTTAATTATCAAAACAAGTTACTTCTTACCCCAATATTATGACCTGCAATGATTTATAAATGGATACCCTTTAGATTCTAAAAATTTCTAGGATACTTAGATTTCCTAGAAGGGAAAAAACACAAATAATCCCTTATTTTTGACCAAATGTGTAATACACCGTTGAATTTTCAACCCGTTCAATGTGGTACTTGAAGTATTCTTAAATGTTCAATGCAGTCCCAAAACTTTTAATTTGTTTGATCCGGTATCTCAATTTTCCATTAAAAAAAAGTCAAAAGCTTTCTTAATTACACTATTGCTTGGATTTTAGATAAAAAAAAATTATTTCAGTCCATTACATAAATCAACAAAAAAAATATGATTATTACTTCTTCTTTTTTACCTTTTTGACCTTCATAAATATTATGATAGTTTTATTTAAACATATTTTAACTTATAATCTCTATATTAACAAAAGTAGAACATCATTTATAGTTGTATCGGATTGATGTTCTTGCTATCTTAATTTTCTAATTTGCAAATTTTACTAAATTTAATTGAGAAAACACGAAATGCAAAATCTTGATATTTTAATCTATCTAAAAAATTAAAATGAGATTTAGATTAATATAAATATGATAAATTTATTGATAAATGAATATCATTTTTAAACATTCTTATGAAAATACTTATTTTAAAGTTGAGAATGTATGTGTCCAATATAACTCTAACATTCTTACCATTATAGAGATCACAAATTAAAATATACTTAAATGGAACAAAAGTAATATTTGTAAAAATTAAAATGGTAAAAAGATAACAAAAAGATCAAGTAATTTTTTATATAATGAATTGACTAAAATGAAAAAAAAAATTCTAAAATTTTGGTACTAGTGTAATTGTAATAACTTGTAAATAGCACCAAAAGACTTATTTGACTTTGTTATGGAAATTTGAAAGACTAAATTGATCAAATCAAAAATTTAGGGATTGAATTGAATATTTATAAATAGTTCAAGGATCACATCGATTAAATTAAAAGACCAAAAAATGACATCGCATATTGAGCTAAAATTTATGAATTGTATGTGTCGTTTTCCCATCTAGAACCGCATTTTTTGTTGATGAGCTCACTGAATTTGACTAGTACATAGGCTTGATTGTATGAACATACCTTAGTTTGTCTATCTGCAGCAGCCAAATGCAAAATTGTGTCGCCATATTCGTCCCTTAAGTTTATGAACTGATAATCACCCCAGATATCCATCAAAAGTTTCAAAGCTTCTAGCCTGTTGTGCTTCACACACAAATGCATGATCGTTTGGCCATGTGCGATGACACTACAGGCCGCATCAGGTTTCGTACGAACCAAGAGTTCCAACACATCCACATGCCCTTTCATGGCCGCAACATGAAGAGGGTTTCTTTCATATTTGTCACGGATGAAACATATTTCAGAGTCAACTCTTAACAAACTTGCCACTATGTTAAGGTACCCTTTTGCTGCCGCGAGATGAAGAGGCGTCGAACTCTGAGAATCTTGCTCTTTTACTAGCTCGGGCTTCCGAGCGAGGACCTCTTCCACAAATTTCAAGTGTCCGAGCATGGCTGCGATGTGCATAGGAGTCTCAGTGTGATTCCCGGTCATGATTCGATCGAGAAGCAGCTTATCTTTTTCGAGCAACTCAAGCAAAGAAGACACGTTTCCTTTCACAGCAGCTTCATAGAGCTCGGAGTCCATGTTTGGATCTTTTAAAAGAGAGTTTCGAAACACTTACTCCTCTATTTGGGGACTTGAATATATATAGTCGCAATCAAGTCAACCGTGACGGTAGTCTCGAAGAAGACCGAAAAACGATTGGTAGATATCTCTCTTAACTGCAAGTACGGGGCTCAAGTCTCGCATATGTCCTAGTATGTCGGACAAGGTGATGATTCTCATGAGCTTTATTGTGGGTAGGGAATTCGCCTGTTGGCCATTTACTGACGAATCTAGTCTCCATTTGGTCCTATATAAGTCAAGCTAATTTTTTAATATTTTTTATTATATTTTTTTCACATGTAACTATGCCCCGGTTGAATCAAGACATCGTTTGATCACGTAAAACAGCAACACTATTCATGCTTTTAATTATGGAATTACGTCATTCGCACAAACAGGTGTATTACTTTGAAAGGACACATTTCATCGCAGGAAGGAGAAGAAGGCAAAAAAAAAAAAAAAATGTGTGATAATAAAAAATATTAAAAAAATTTTGCACTAACGCTCGCTCAATCAGACTTTGAAAGGAGCCGTGAGAACCGAGGCACAATAAGAGAAATTATTCTGCCATATGGCTATGTTAGGAAGATAGTTACAGGTGAGCAATAGTATCATCAGCACATTCGGATTCAATCTTCTCAACACGGTAATCCCCAGTGACTTCAAGCTTGCAATTAGTTTAAGCTCAATGTAGAGGCATCAGCCTCACTATGCCTTCAAAAATTCTACCAAAGAGAGTTAATCTTCATTTTCTTCCATTAAAATTTCAAAGATTGAAGGATCATAACTTTCTGATGGATTTGGTCAGTCATGAAAGGCCTAAATGGTACTAGGTAGGGAAATGAATCACATGGAATGTATAAGCCAGTCCCCACAGGAAGGGCTCTCCTATTTAGATGAAGAAGCCTAGGATGATTCTGCCCACAGCCGCTTGGACAGATGTCATTCGCAGCTCTATAGACCTAGTCAAACCTGGCAGCACAGACCGGTTAGAGACATTTGGAATCTACTTATAACTGTTTATTAAGGGAATCAAGCGGACAGTTAAAATCTACTTGCAACTGTTTCTAGGGGCAATCAAGAAGAGACCCGCAATCTCTTATTCAAATTTGTATCGTGTCAAATCGAATTTTAATTTGTTTGTAAGTCCTTGACGTAGATTGCCCTAAGGAAGCTATTATTCTCTCTTTGATCGTCGCTTCTCTGGCAATGCTTCATTGTGATGACGTTCTTCCCTTAAACCACGACCAGACATTTTTCTCAACTATTGCCATGGAACGATAGCCTTCCCCACCAGAATCCTTGCCCACAGAAAAGCAGCTTTCTCTTTCAGCAAAGTTTTTGGCATGAAGTGAGCGACCTTGAGACATCATATTCTAAGTCACTTATTACAATGACTTGACATTACAAAGAATCAATCCAACGCGTTCTGCATCACCCTTACTCTTGTCTGCAAGTATGTGGCCTGGTTCATCCAAAGAATCTAGGATGTCAGATGAGGGAACGATTCTTCGAGTTCATGCGAGGATGCCATCTATATATGAACAGAGGTTGTTCCTTCATATGTTCAGTGGATTCAGTCGCGGATATGGCTTTTGCCCCATGTATGTCTGTCTGTGTGCTTGCGCACATGTGTTAAAACCTTAGATTGGCCAAGTTGAGCAGCAAGAAAGTTAAGCATATGAATCTCCTATGTCAGAATCGAAGATTTTTGAAAAATTGTGTACTGGTTTTAGACCCTTGAAAGATAGACATAGTGTTATAGTCCCCAAGGCCTTCACATGATGTTAGACATGATTGGCTAATATCAATGACCATAATTTTCTACCTTACTTTTGCCGAAAGACATATCAGCATCATTCCTTTCCTTTCTTTCAAACATGGACATGTGCGAACGCATGACCTTGACCTACATAGACCAAATGCAAACAGTGTCACCACGAAATGGTCCCCAACTGTATCCGCCAATTCCCTAAAAGCAGCATGTCAACTTCAAGAACTTCTATTATAGTCTTATTTGAACCTGCACATTACTTGATTCTTCGGGAGGATTATTCAACTTTATGAACTGTGTTAGGAAGATGCTTGAAATGAGCAATAGTGTCATAAGTGCATTTACGGTTAGTCTTTCTACCAAAATAGTCGCAAATGGTTTAGAGCTAGCAACAAAATTAAGCACAATGAGCAATCAGCAGTCCTGCTATACATTTGATTACCCGTTTCTGTTCGAAAACCAATTAACATTTGAAGGTATGATCAGTAAAAAGAAATGATTATAAATTGGAGAAGGGAAAGCCAAAATTGTCCAAATCAATTTGACCAGTTAAGCTGCTTCCCAGAAAGAAAGAGCAAGAAAACCAAGTCATGTGACAAAATTAAGCAGGTTACGTACTCGGATCACTTGCTCCACTGCATTCAGAAAACATGTCAAAAGAATTCTCGAAATTGTTTTGATTCATCCTCGCGTGACGTGGGTAAGAAAATTTGTAGGCACGTAATCTCTATATTGACTTTCATTTTTTCAACAGCGGAGGGGTGAACAGTGTACATTAGAGGACGGAGAGCTGCCGCGCCCATCGCTGGGGATGTATTAGGGCGAGTTTCGTTCGGCCATCCAATGATGAGTATTTTGATCCTATCCATCGTGTCGATGGCTGCAGTGAGGACTTCTCTTATGTCGCTGTGTTCACAGCAGTGTATTAGCCCTTCAGAGCACCCATTCGAAGGCATTACGCTTTTGCCTTCTAATCAAGAGACCACAAGCAGGTGCCCAGCTGCACTCGCCTCCTCGTGGATGCGTCCAAGCCAGGCGCGATCGGCTGCTGATCCTTTGGTCACACAGAGGATGCAGATGAAGCCCTGCGTGGGGGAGCAAGTCAGATCAATTTCTGCAGGAATATCAGCTAATAAAATGTTGTCAAACACCATTCCTCTCCTTTTCTTACAAATATGGACATATGTGAAAGCGTAGACTCGACTAAAATTCATAGAGCTCGAACTCATGTTTTGCTCTCTAAAATGGGAGTTTGGGGATACTCACTACAATTGGTTCTTGGGAATTGAGAAGAAACCTGCAATCTCTCCTTTAAGTTTGTTGTTGTGTTAAATTGAATTTTAAATTTTTCTAAAGTCCTCATAAATTGGCCTCATTCTTTATTACGCTAATGTTCTTCGCTCAACCACCACCAGATATTTTAGACACCATCTTAGATATGAGTGGCTAAGATCAAAGACTAAAGTTCTCTAAAGTAATTTTGCCAAAAAATTAGAGATAAGTAAAACATCATTCCTCTCCTTTTCTTATAAATATGGACACTTGTGAAAGAATGGACTTGATTGTCGCGACCTCTTCGGGCCCTCCCACAGGCGCTTGGAGGCTAATGGCTTGCTAAGTGCAAGCTCAGTCCGGGCTTTCCCTAACCCACTAATTTACCAATTTATGGTTTGACTTTTTAGCCTATAAGTCATTTTCAAGGTCCCGATCCTAATTTCTTTAGTTGTGCAAGAGTAAAATTTGTAGAACTTGGACCCCATGTTTGGCTGTCAAAAATGGGAGTTTGGGGATAGTCACTACAATTAGTTCTTGGGAATTAAGAACAAACTTACAATCTCCCCTCTAAATTTGTTATTGTGTTGAATTGAATATTAATTTTTTTTAAGTCCTCGTAAATTGTCCTTAGTCTTACTTACGCTAATGTTTCTCGCTCAGCCACCACGAGATATTTTACACACGATCTTAGATATGATTGGCTAAGATCAAAGACTAAAGTTCTCTAAAGTAATTTCGTCGAAAAATTAGAGATATGTCAAACATCATTCATCTCATTTTCTTTCGAATATGGACATATGTGAAAGCATGGACTTGACTGTCGCGATCTCTCAGAACCCTCACGTGGGCACGTGGAGGCTAATGGCTTGCTAAGTGTAAGCTCAGTCTAGGCTTTCCCTACAAGTTATTTTCAAGTCTCTTATCCTAATTTTTCTAGTTGCATGTTTGGCTCTCTAAAAGAGTAAAATTTGTAGAGCTTAGACTCCATGTTTGGCTCTCTAAAATGGGAGTTTGGGAATACTCACTCCAATTGGTTCTTGGGAATTAAAAAGAAACCTACAATCTCTCCTTTGAGTTTGTTGTGGTGTTAAATTGAATTTTAAATTTTTATAAAGTCCTCATAAATTGGCCTCGGTCTTAATTACGCTAATGTTCTTCGCTCAACCACCATGGGATATTTTACACATGATCTTAGATATGATTGGCCAAGATCAAAGACTAAAGTTCTCTAAAGTAATTTTGCCAAAAAATTAAAGATATGTCAAACATCATTCCTCTCTGTTTTCCTACGAATAAGGACATAGGTGAAAGCGTGGACTTCACTGTCGCCACCTCTCGAAACCCTCTCGCAGGCGCTCGGAGGCCAGTGGCTCTCTATGTGTAAGCTTCGTCTGGGATTTCCCTACAAATTATTTTCAAGGACCTGATCCTAATTTCTGTAGTTGCATAAGAATGAAATTCGTAGAGTTCGGACTCCATATTTCGCTCTCTAAAATGGGAGTTTGGGTATACTCACTACAACTGGTTCTTGGGAATTAAGAAAAAACCCGCAATCTCTCCTTTGAGTTTGTTGTTGTGTTAAATTAAATTTTAATTTTTTTAAAGTCCTCAGTCTTAAATTGGATCCTAAGATCAAAGACAATCTTAATTAAGCATGGAATGTTCTTCGCTCAACCACCACGAGTTATTTTCAATTCTTATCCTAACATGATCTTAGATATGATTGGCTAAGATCAAAGATTAAAAAGAAACCTATAATCTCTCCTTTAAATTTGTTGTGATGTTAAATTGAATTTTAAATTTTTATCAATCTTAATTAATCTAATGTTTTGCCAACCAAAAATTACACATGAGATATGATCAAACATCATGTCGAACATCATTCCTCTACTTTTTCCTATGAATATGGACATATGTGAAAGCGTGGACTTCACTATCGCGACGTCTCGTAACCCTCCCGCAGGCGCTCGGAGGCTAGTGGCTCGCTATGTGTAAGCTCAGCCTAGGCTTTCCATAACCCACTAATTTACGACTTAAGATCCGAGTTTTTAGTCTGCAAGTTATTTTTAAGTCCCTAATCCTAATTTCGTTGGTTGCGTAGCAGTAAAATTTGTAGAGCTCGAACTCCATGTTTCGCTCTCTAAAATGGGAGTTTCGGGATACTCAGTACAATTGGTTCTTGGGAATTAAGAAGAAACCTGCAATCTCTCCTTTAAGTTTGTTGTTGTATTAAATTGAATTTGAAATTTTCTAAAGTCTTCGTAAATTGGCCTCGGTCTTTATTACGCTAATGTTCTTCGCTCAACCACCACAGATATTTTACACACCATCTTAGATATGAGTGGCTAAGATCAAAGACTAAAGTTCTCTAAAGTAATTTCGCCAAAAAATTAGAGATATGTCAAACATCATTCCTCTCCTTTTCTTATAAATATGGACATTTGTGAAAGAATGGACTTGACTGTCGCGACCTTGCCGGGCCCTCCCGCAGGTGCTCGGAGGCTAATGGCTCGCTAAGTGCAAGCTCAGTCCGCGCTTTCCCTAACCCACTAATTTACGAATTTATGGTTTGACTTTTTAGCCTATAAGTCATTTTTAAGGTCCCAATCCTAATTTGTCGAGTTGCGCAAGAGTAAAATTTGTAGAACTTGGACCCCATGTTTGGCCGTCTAAAATGAGAGTTTGGGGATACTCACTACAATTAGTTCTTGGTTATTAAGAAAAAACTTACAATCTCTCCTCTAAATTTGTTGTCGTGTTGAATTGAATTTTATATTTTTTTAAGTCCTCGTAAATTGGCCTTAGTCTTAATTACGCTAATGTTCTTTGCTCAACAACCATGAGATATTTTACCCACAATCTTAGATATGATTGGCTAAGATCATAGACTAAAGTTCTCTAAGGTAATTTCGCCAAAAATTAGAGATATCTCAAACATCATTCCTCTCCTTTCATTATGAATATGGTCATATGTGAAAGTGTGGATTTGAGTATCACGTCCTCTCTAAACCCTTGTAGGCGCTCGGAGGCTAATGGCTCGCTAAGTGTAAGCTTAGTCTGGACTCTCCTTAACTCTTTAATTCACAACTTATGGTCCCAGTTTTTAGCTTGCAAGTTATTTTCAAGTTCCGATCCTAATTTCTTTGGTTATGCAAGAGTAAAATTTGTAGAGCTTAGACTCTATGTTTGGCTCTCTAAAATGGGAGTTTTGGGATACTCACTACAATTGGTTCATGGGAATTAATAAAAAAAACCTACAATCTCTCCTTTAAGTTTGTTGTTGTGTTGAATTGACTTTTAATTTTTTTTAAAGTCCTTATAAATTGGCCTCAATCTTAATTATTTAATTATGCTAATGTTCTTCGCTCAACCACCATGAGATATTTTACACATGATCTTAGATATGATTGGCTAAGATCAAAGACTAAAGTTCTCTAAAGAAATATCGCCAAAAAATTAGAGATATGTCAAACATCATTCATCTCCTTTTCTTTCGAATATGGACATATGTGAAAGCATGGACTTGACTGTCGCGATCTCTCTTAACCCTCCCGTGGGCACGTGGAGGCTAATGGCTTGCTAAGTGTAAGCTCAGTCTAGGCTTTCCTACAAGTTATTTTCAAGTCTCTTATCCCTAATTTCTCTAGTTGCGCAAGAGTAAAATTTGTAGAGCTCGGACTCCATGTTTGGCTCTCTAAAATGGGAGTTTGGGAATACTCACTACAATTGGTTCTTGGGAATTAAAAAGAAACCTACAATCTCTCCTTTAAGTTTGTATTGATGTTAAATTGAATTTTAAATTTTTATAAAGTCCTCATAAATTGGCCTCAATCTTAATTACGCTAATGTTCTTCGCTCAACCACTAGGAGATATTTTACACATGATCTTAGATATGATTGGCTAAGATCAAAGACTAAAGTTCTCTAAAGTAATTTTGCCGAAAAATTAGAGATATGTCGAACATCATTCCTCTCCTTTTTCCTACAGATATGGACATATGTGAAAGCGTGGACTTCACTATTGCGACCTCTTATAACCCTCCCGTAGGTGCTCGGAGGCCAATGGCTCGCTATGTGTAAGCTCAGCCTAGGCTTTCCGTAACCCACTAATATACAACTTATGATCCGAGTTTTTAGCCTGGAAGTTAGTTTTAAGTCCTTAACCCTAATTTCGTTGGTTGCATAGCAGTTAAATTCATAGCCTTGTTTCGCTCTCTAAAATGGGAGTTTGGGGACACTCACTACAATTGGTTCTTGGGAATTAAGAAGTAACCTGCAATCTCTCCTTAATTTTTGTTGTTGTATTAAATTGGATTTGAAATTTTTCTAAAGTCTTCGTAAATTGGCCTCGGTCTTTATTACGTTAATGTTCTTCGCTCAACCACCACCAGATATTTTACACACCATCTTACATAAGAGTGGCTAAGCTCAAAGACTAAAGTTCTCTAAACTAATTTCACCAAAAAATGAGAGATATGTCAAACATCATTCCTCTCATTTTCTTACAAATATGGACATTTGTGAAAGAATGGACTCGCCGAGCCCACTTGTGGGCGCTCGGAGGCTAATGGCTCGCTAAGTGCAAGATCAGTCCGGGCTTTCCCTAACCCACTAATTTACGAATTTATGGTTTGAATTTTCAGCCTGTAAGTCATTTTTAAGTTCCCAATCCTAATTTCTTTAGTTACGCAAGAGTAAAATTTGTAGAACTTGGACCCCATGTTTGGCTATCTAAAATGAGAGTTTGGGGATACTCATTACAATTAGTTCTTGGTTATTAAGAAAAAACTTACAATCTCTCCTCTAAATTTGTTGTCGTGTTGAATTGAATTTTATATTTTTTTAAGTCCTCGTAAATTGGCCTTAGTCTTAATTACGCTAATGTTCTTTGCTCAACAACCACGAGATATTTTACCATGATCTTAGATATGATTGGCTAAGATCATAGACTAAAGTTCTCTAAGGTAATTTCGCCAAAAAATTAGAGATATGTCAAACATCATTCATCTCCTTTTGTTATGAATATGGTCATATGTGAAAATGTGGATTTGAGTATCACGTCCTCTCTAAACCCTCTTGCAGGCGCTCGGAGGCTAATGGCTCGCTAAGTCTAAGCTTAATCTGGACTCTCCTTAACTCATTAATTCACAACTTATGGTCCCAGTTTTTAGCTTACAAGTTATTTTCAAGTTTCCGATCCTAATTTCTTTGGTTATGCAAGAGTAAAATTTGTAGAGCTCAGACTCTATGTTTGGCTCTCTAAAATGGGAGTTTGGGGATACTCACAACAATTGGTTCATGGGAATTAATAAAAAAACCTACAATCTCTCCTTTAAGTTAGTTGTTGTGTTGAATTGACTTTTAATTTTTTTAAAGTCCTTATGATTGGCATCAGTCTTAATTACGCTTAATTATGCTGATGTTCTTCGCTCAACCACCACGAGATATTTTACACGATCTTAGATATGATTGGCTAAGATCAAAGAATAAAGTTCTCTAAAGAAATATCGCCAAAAATTAGAGATATGTCAAACATCATTCGTCTCCTTTTCTTTCGAATATGGACATATGTGAAAGCATGGACTTGACTGTCGCGATCTCTCTAAACCTTCCCATGGGCACGTGGAGGCTAATGGCTTGCTAGTGTAAGCTCAGTCTAGGCTTTCCCTACAAGTTATTTTCAAGTCTTTTATCCTAATTTCTCTAGTTGCGCAAGAGTAAAATTTGTAGAGCTCGGACTCCATGTTTGGCTCTCTAAAATGGGAGTTTGGGAATACTCACTACAATTGGTTCTTGGGAATTAAAAAGAAACCTACAATCTCTCCCTTTAAGTTTGTTGTGATGTTAAATTGAATTTTAAATTTTTATAAAGTCCTCGTAAATTGGCCTCAATCTTAATTAAGCTAATGTTCTTTGCTCAACCACCAGGAGATATTTTACACATGATCTTAGATATGATTGGCTAAGATCAAAGACTAAAGTTCTCTAAAGTAATTTTGTCGAAAAATTAGAGATATGTTGAACATCATTCCTCTCCTTTTTCCTATAAATATGGACATATGTGAAAGCGCGGACTTCACTGTCGACCTCTCGGCCCTCCCACAGGCTCTCGGAGGCCAATGGCTCGCTAAGTGCAAGCTCCGGCTGGTTTGACTTTTAGCCTGCAAATTATTTTCAAGTCCCTGATCCTAATTTCTTTAGTTACGCAAGAGTAAAATTTGTAGAACTTGGGCCCCATGTTTGGCTGTCTAAAATGAGAGTTTGGGGATACTCATTACAATTAGTTCTTGGTTATTAAGAAAAACTTACAATCTCTCCTTTAAATTTGTTGTTGTGTTGAATTGAATTTTATATTTTTTTAAGTCCTCGTAAATTGGCCTTAGTCTTAATTACGCTAATGTTCTTCGCTCAACCGCCACGAGATATTTTACACACGATCTTAGATATGATTGGCTAAGATCATAGACTAAAGTTCTCCAAGGTAATTTCGCCAAAAAATTAGAGATATCTCAAACATCATTCCTCTCCTTTTGTTATGAATACGGTCATATGTGAAAGTGTGGATTTGAGTATCACGTCCTCTCTAAACCCTCTTGCAAGCGCTCGGAGGCTAATGGCTCGCTAAGTGTAAGCTCAGTTTGGACTTTCCTTAACTCTTTAATTCACGACTTATGGTCCAAGTTTTTAATTTACAAGTTATTTTCAAGTTTCCGATCCTAATTTCTTTGACTATGTAAGAGTAAAATTTGTAGAGCTCAGACTCTATGTTTGGCTCTCTAAAATGAGAGTTTGGGGATACTCATTACAATTGGTTCATGGGAATTAATAAAAAAACCTACAATCTCTCCTTTAAGTTTGTTGTTGTGTTGAATTGACTTTTAATTTTTTAAAGTCCTTGTAAATTGGCCTCAGTCTTAATTACGCTTAATTACTGATGTTCTTCACTCAACCACCACGAGATATTTTACACACGATCTTAGATATGATTGGCTAAGATCAAAGACTAAAGTTTTCTAAAGAAATTTGCCAAAAATTAGAGATATGTCAAACATCATTCCTCTCCTTTTTTATGAATATGGACACATGTGAAGGCATGGACTTGACTGTCACGACCTCTCGAACCCTCGTGCAGCGTTGAAGGCTAACGGCTCACTTAGTATAAGCTCCGGCTGGGCTTTCACTAGACCATCAAGTCACAACTTATGACCCAATTTTTAACTTGCAAATCATTTTTATTTATGAGTTGTCTTTAATCAATTTGTGATGAATCAATTAAAACCAAATAAAAAATTGAGAGAAATATTTTATTACACAATTAGAGAAATTATATTGAAAATTTGATTACACTAGTTTATCAATTAAGGCCTTTTTCCAAATTTGATCTTGTTTAAACACTTGGGTTTGCTTCTTCTTTTTTAATGTATTTTTTTAAGAAAACTACTCAAAATTTATTTTAAAGCCTTTTGCTAGTTTCCGAAAAAAAAAAATCAGATTTTTATTTGTTTATCATTTTTAAAATATTAAAAAGCTATCATTATTTTTTAATTGATAATAGGGAGCGGGGTTGGATGTCCGGATTCGACCCGGTCGGGGCTGAACAGGACCTTGGCTGGACTGGGCTTAGCGAATGAGCCCAGTCCGGCAACATTCTTAACCCAAGAAAATAAAACAAAACCCAGCCCACAATTTTAATAACCAAAGCCGGGCCATTATCAGTATCTGAGCCCAACCCGGGAAACCAACCTCTACAACCCGGCCGGATCTCACGCCCGACCCGAATGACACGATTCGCGCCCCGGTTCCTCCACCGTTCCGCGCGCGCGTCGCTGCGTCGCCTAGCACGGCGAGGCCGAGGACTCGGCCTCCGGTCGACCATCCACCGTCGCCGACCATGGCTCGGCTGAGCCTTCTCCCGACTTGCGACGCCTCGACGACGGCCAAAACAAAAGGCACGACAATTGGATCTCGTTAGGTCATATCATCGAGCAGTTGGTGCAAGCTATAAAAACGGGAGGTTTTTGGCGTCATCAGGACTCAAACCCGAGCCAAGATCCTCACCGGAGGAACGACAACTCACAGAGCAGGTAGATGGAGGTCGGTCCGGGTCGAAAGTTTGCGCAAGCCGGATGGCCGCGAGCTCTGGCCCAGCGAGCCCAAAACACATGGCTATGGCAGGGCACTAAAAAGGGGGCTCACCGACTTCGGCTGGAGGACGTCGTCCGAGAGAAGTCGCTGGCCAGGGCTCGTGCGGGGCTGAGGTTCACTCGCTCTGTCTCAGATCTGGATTCCTCTCTCCCGCATACTCCCTTCTCTATCCGAACCCACCAACCACACCACTCGCCCCCCCGAGGCGGCGTTTCGGCCACCTTCTCCCCAGATTTTCTCCCAAAAAAGTTCCCCGTCTCTCCCTCTCCCGAAGCCTTTTTATAGAGCCAAACTCCCCTCTTGCCGTCTGCGGGAGCACGTGGGCGCGCTGCCACCGGACGTCTGGCCAGCTGCTCCGGTCACGTCGCCCCCCACCCCGGTCACGTTGCTCTGCTCCTCTGCTGTCTCGTCCTTGGTGGCGTGAGGAGAAGGAGGAAGGAGAGAAGAGGAAGGGCCGGGCCGGGGAAATGAGATGGGCGAGTTGGGCCCGGGCCCGCATGAGGGAAGAGAAAAAGGGGGCTGGGTGAAGGCCCAGTGCCCGAGCTCCTTTGAGCTTTTGCTTCTTCTTTTTAATAATTCTTTTATATTTGTCCGAAATGCAGTAAAATAAAAATAAAAATAAAAATAAACTTAATATATGCAAATAATATTAATGCCTATGTGATGTGAAAATCATTTTTAGTTAGGCCGAATTGATCTCTAACTTTCTATACAATTTATGCTTAAATATTTAGTCAAAATTTGGGTGTACCTACATATATGAAATATATACTATAGTCCTCAGATGCATCCCCAATTTCCTGACAACTTTCAAGCTCTTCTTATAGTCTTATTTGATCTTGCACATTACCTTATTCTTTAGCAAAGATTATTCAACTAGATGGATTGAGTTAGGAAGATGCTTGAAATGAGCAATACTGTCATAAGGGCATTTACGATTAGTATTTCAACCAACATGTTAATTCTTGAAAATACGTCCCAAATTTGAACCCATAAATTAGCCCGATCTATTAAAGGATAATTTGAAAATAGAATATTTATGGACATCAACGAATGTGTACAATAGAAACTCATATTTCCTGTTCGGTGAGAGTCCAAGTTGGATATTTCCTATTCTGTCTGGATACTAAATTGGTGTGCAAGAGCAGTCGGCTAAGAAAAAGAAAATAACAAAAGGAAACTTGGACGTTGCTGATCGGTTGGCTGAATATTGATGCTGTACATGGATTTCCCATTCCATGTTGAAGTCAGCCACATCGTTCTTTCTTTTTCGCTGTTTATTGTGTCCTTGCTCTCTGGTATTCAGTGAGTCCTTGAAGCGTCGTCCGAGTGCTTGATAGTGAATATTCTCCATGGGTTTTCTTCGTGAATTACGTATCATGAAGTTTGTGTTTAAGATGATCGATAAGATTTATTAGTTTCTTTGTGATATTGAGAGACTATTTCGTGAGATTTTTGTGGGATAAACACTATGAGAGTTATTTGATATAATTGGGACTGGGAAACATTAAGAGTGTTTAAATATGACTCAAGTATGGTTATAATTTCTATTATGTCGCTTGATCTATAGTATAATTCTTTGTTGCTCTTCCTACAGACATAGATCACCCAATCAACTCATGTAAATCTGGAATCCGATTAATTTTTGGTTTTGTCTATTTTATCATTTGACCGCTTGTTTTCGCAACAATTGGTATTAGAGTAAGGTTGGCTAGATTGGAGCAAATAGAAGAAAAAGTAAAAAAATTGGTATTTTAGTTTCTGGAAGACCTAGATTGAGAATTACTTGTACCAGAGGAATCTATACTTACCCATATTTGGGAAGAAACCATAGTAGATGAAGCAAGCTAAATGGGAATTGCTGGATGGATTGGGGTTGGGTGTTATTAAGCCGATATTGGCTTGTAATGTCGCGTTTAATATCGTGAAAGAGAAAACCAATGTGGGATTGATGAATGTCTTGTCGGATATGTATGGAAGCGCAGCCCTCTGCGATCAATAAGGTTTACTTGATAAGACATTTGTTTAACTTGAAGATGAGCAAAAGTGCGTTAGTTGCTAATCATATCAATGGATTGAATGTGGTCGTTAGTCAATTAAATTCAATCGAGATTGACTTTGAAGATGAGGTACATGCTTTGATTATATTATCTTCATTACTTGATAATTGAAATACTACTGTTAATGCTATTAGTAATTCCTCCAGGTCAACAAACTTGACATTTTATGTAGAAGACAATTTGATAAATTTGTATGCTACTTTAGTAGATGAAAATAGAAGAAGAACTAGTACTCATGTTAGCATAAGTTGTATAACTCTAAACGGACAAACTGACATAACCAATCTAAGACTAGTGGTGTTGTTTATTAGAGCTATAGCAAAATAGGCATTTTGGATTTCCTAAAGTTGAAAAACAAAAAAAGGTAAGAGAATTAAAATTGAGTTTGTAGGTGATGTTGCAGTTGTAGGGGATGATAAATCAAATAGTGCTTATTATGTCTTATGTATTTATGAGGATTCGTCGTTTGACAGATGGATTATAAATTCTAGTTTTTCGTTTTATGTTACACTAAATAGGTATTGGTTTACCACTTATCAATGGTGTAGTGTAGTTGGAAACAACGCCGCGTAACATACAATGTTGTGAGTTGGTGATTTTAGAATTAGGATGTGTAATGGTATCATAAGGATATGGACTGAAGTGAAGCATGTTTCAAAGTTAATGAATAAGAAGATTTCCTTGGGTGCTCTATATTCAGCCAAGGCAATTGATGGTCTGACAGGGTCAAAGATTCTGACTGCGATCGCGGACACAAAAGGTCAAATGGGAACCTTTGGACATTCCAGGAATTGGAGGTAATTTAGAACGCCAATTGTCTGATTCTGCATATTGCAATACCAGACTTATGCCACGAACTCATTGCAGAAGACCCCACCCAACCAGACTTTTACACTACCATCGCAAACAAAAGAAGAACAAATGAAGGAACCATTTTCTTGTTTCTTCGACCCTCTCATTCTTTCTCCATGTTAGGCCCTGGACATGCACACGCACACAAGTCACAGGCAGTTTTAGGCGATCTGGACCTCGATGGTCTTGGGCTTCTTGGGCTCCGGCGGTGGCCTCTTCTACACCCTTACCGTCAGCACCCCATACTGGTATGCCGCTGTTATCTTCTCTGGGTCAGCGTTCTCCAGCAGCACGAACTTCTTCAAGAACTTCCTCTGCCTCCTCTCCATCTTCATGTTCCTCAGCAGCCCCTCTCCCTATCCATCCTTCTGAGCCCATCTAGTCCTTCCCCTTTTCTCTCTTGTTCTCGCTGCTCACCCCCAGCATGTTCCCGTCCTCTACCTGGACCGTGATTTACTAAAAAAAGATGCTTCGGTAATCTTTTGTAATTTACTATAAAAAGATTACTAAATAGGGACATTCACCATTTTAATGACACGTAGTCCATTTGATTCATCTGTATTGATCAATCTCATTTTCCTATTATAGAGCACACTCAAACGTCGAATAAATGCAAAATTTGCCATCATTTTAGTAAATCCTTCACTAGGTAAGGTTTCTTTCTTTGATCAAAAGCTGTAAAGAAGTATTCGAAATTTAGGTTTAAATTGATGGGGAATTTTCTAAGATAGTCGCATACTTCATTTTTGAAGTAAGAAGTTATCAATTATGGGGTACCTCAATTCGGTTACTACTTATTTTTAATGACTAGGGCTTGGAAGAACTTATTTGTCGAAAATTTTAAATTGGCAATCGCCTCTGAACAATGTCTGGAAAAGGAAAAGAACAAAGAAAACTGCCGTTGAGTATGTGTGTTGGTGATAATTTATAAACTATGGTTTTGTTGATCGCGATATTAATTTACCTACATGGTGGTCCTTTTTCTAATAGGCACGAGCTGTGACGTAATAATATTTATAGAAAAAGTTGAAGTTGAAAGTCAACTTATAATTTGCTTCGTATGTCTTATAAATCTAAAAATAGCACAGGCTTCTATATGTGGAGGCAAACTTATAATACAAGCTTCTCAGCAAAGGAAGCGTGACGTAGTAATTTAGCTATAATACAAGCTTAAACTGCACCTATAGTTAGCAATTTCCCAGTTCGCTTAGTAATCTAGCTATATAGTTCGTACTAAGAAATTCGTATCGCTCGGCTTGAGTGATTTTAATCTACATTTGGAGAAGTAAATTACCTCATGTTATCAGAAGTTTGAAGGTCTTAATGATCGTAATACCTCTTGAGAGATATTATGGGGAAAAGTACCAAAAAAATCCTAAACCTATTGTATTTGTATCAATTTAGTCCTAAAATTTTTAATTGGACAAATTCAGTCCTAAATCTTTTAATATTGGTACCAATTTAGTTTATCCAACCAATTTTGGCTGGCCGGTGCTGATGTGGATGTCGGCGGTGATCGGACGCCGACGTGGCAATTTTATGATTTTTTTTCTAATTTTTTTATTATTTATTTTTTATTAATTTTTTTCTTTCTTTTTTTTCTTTTCGTCTTCTTCCTAGAGGTGGCCGGCGGGGTTGCGGCCCTCGCCCAGCCTCTCCCGTGGGCCACCGATGAGGCGGCTTTCGGATTTGGGCGAGGCCAACCTCGCCGCGGGCCGACGAGGCCATGGCGGCCATCGCCGGGCGGAGGTGAGGGCCGCAAAGCCCTCGCCGGCCCGCCGGCGAGGTGCGACCCTCGCCGGCCTCACCCAAGGTCTCCTCTCCCATGGCTTAGCCCAGCTCCCGACCTCAACCCCTCCGCGAAACCCTGCGCCGGCCCGGCAAGGGTCACGGCCCTCGCGCTCCAATGGCACAGCCGGCCTCGCCCGAGATCCGGGCAAGGCAGCCCTGGGCAAGGCCAAGCGAGGGCCGTGACTCGCCGTGGCCGGCGAGGCTTCGCGGCCTCGCTCCACCCCGGCGATGGCTGCCATGGCCTCGCCAACCGCGGGCGGAGGCCTCGCCAAATTCGAGCAAAACCGCCTCACCGGAGACCCCGGGAGGTCAGGCGGGCGCGAAACCCTCACCTACGGCAGGTGAGGGTTTCGCGGCCCTCGCCTAGATCACCTCTAGGAAGAAGACGAAAGAAAAAAATTAATTAAAATTAATAAAAAAATTCGAAAAATTAAAAAAAAATCATAAAAATTGCCATGTCAGCGTCCGGTCACCGGCCACGCGTCCACGTCGGCGTCGGCTGGCTAAAATTGGCGGATGGATTGAATTGGTACCAATATTAAAAGGTTTAGGACTCGAATTGGTCTAATTGAAAAGTTTAGACCGAATTGGTACCAATGCAATAGGTTTAAGACTTTTTGGTACTTTTCCCAATATTATGCAATCTTAAATCATTTTAATTTTCACTTACCCCAGTCTTAGTAAATTTTAATTAAATGATCCAGGCATTTAATACTTTTTGATTTTCGTAATTTTCCTTAATTAATTCTAAAATTTACAATTCTAGCGGAATAAACTTCCTTAAATGTCTATAAATCACCGCTCTAACATATTCCACGTTACATTTTTAAAAATTGATCCCATAGCTGAGATTTTTCGACTCTAAATCCAAGTCACATTCTGCCCAGACTTATGGTAATCGACAGAAATCAAATCAAGACAATACCGCCACATTGACAGTTTTTACTTTTTCCACCTCCAACATGCGAATCACATAAAACATTCATTGATCATCCAAGTAAAACCCCATCTTTTACATAGATTCAACACGCTTATAACATCCGTTGTTTCCCAAGCACATACACATACATGCAGTCTCAAATGTATCGTTGAAAAATATGCCGATTGGCATACTGAATAAACCAACACATACGATATAGCATCGACTCTTGCATGGTCTCGTGGCTCAACGCACTTATTTTGGGACAATCGCACTTGCAGCGCGATACATAGCCACTAAGCTATAAGATCCTCCAACCTCCGTCTTTTGAAGGCTGCACGGACGAGTTTCAAAATTGAAGGACGACACCACATCAGGAAATAAAGAACCGCCGATACAGGGATACCATCCCAAGGAGCGGACGCAGCTTTATAGGACGACCGCTTAGGAGAATTGCAATGAAAATAAGTGATGCGATCAAGCTTAGGGAGTTACACATTATAAATAGCATATTCGCAATCCAGTACTTATCTGTCATTATGGATTTGCCCGCAGTATGTGTTTCGGAATCATCTTGCCAAGCGCTGCCAGGAGGGTTCCATCTGGCTTAGGATGCTATGGTAGCTAGCAATGTTGCCACCACCATTAGCATATTATACATATTATTTTTGTGAGATCCTGAAATTCGACTGCGTTTCGATAAAGTGAAATTGACATTTCGTCGACGTGCCTATGGCCCTTTTTCTCTGAAAGGTGATCACCACAAGTTAACTAATCTATTGGGTGAAACTGTTAAGAGATGTATCTGCAGTAAAATCCCTAAAAACTACTTAATTAGTTGGATTTGGCTAAAATCACGTCTGATCGATTTTTAACCACGAAATTGAACTTGATTTCGTGAATCGAATTCAAAGCGTGTCATAATTAATTTTTTAGGGCGTTGTATCATTATTCGTCAATTTATCGATTTAATCCAAATTTCAAGAAAAGAAATTATCGGAGGAAAAAAT
The DNA here is from genome assembly GCF_016545825.1 of Eucalyptus grandis. Lineage (NCBI taxonomy): Eukaryota > Viridiplantae > Streptophyta > Magnoliopsida > Myrtales > Myrtaceae > Eucalyptus > Eucalyptus grandis. The sequence continues at coordinate 7,702,909 of NC_052614.1, forward strand.
CAAAGACCAAAAGAAAATAGAAAGGGAAAGAGAAAAGAAAAGAAAAGAAAAAAATAAGACCATGTGGTGTTATATTATTTTATTTCTTTTCTTTCCCTCTCTCTTCCTTTTCTCTCTCTTTTCTCTTTCTATCTCCCTCCCCCTTCGTTCGAACACCCACCCCCACCCCCACCGAACACTCCCCCTTGCCAATTTTAAATTGGCTTCTCTCTCTCTCTTTTTCACTTTTTGACTAGTCAAAATTCTATCTCCTCCCTTCTTCTTATCTCTTTCCTTTCTTCTTTCCCTCTCTCTCTCTCTTCTCCCCCACGTGACCGAACACTTCTTCTTCTTCTTCTTTCTTCGCGTGCGAACCAGCGAGCTGAGGAAGAACAGAAGCTGCAGCTCGCCGTCGCCGCCCGTCCTGCCGCCCGCGCACGCCCCGTGCTCCGCCGCCTCCCACCCGCGCTCGCCGTCCTCGCTGTGCGCCGTCCAGCCCCTATTCAGCCTCTGCTCAGCCCTCGTTCCGCCCCGTCCGGCCACCTCCGGCCGCCGTTCGACCCCGCCGGACCGCCACCGGCCTTCCCCCGTGCCTTTCCGCCCTTGTGGAAGTGGTTTGTGGCTGTTTTGTGTCTGTTTTCAGCCATCGCAGCCAACCCACGAAGTGGGTTTCCAACGGCTTTAGGCCCGCTTTTGGGCCGTTTCCGGGCCCCGAACCCGAGCCGTGCTTTGGGAGGAATCGTTCCTCGCGTCGCCCCCGTCGGATTGATCCGATTTGCGCTCGATTTGGTGAGTAATCTCACTAATCCCTATTAGTTGGCTAATTATACTTAAGATTGGTTTAGTTTTAATTAATTAAGTTTATGTGGTTATATTAGTATGAATTAGTGTTTATTAATCAATTGTGATGCGAATTAACCAAATTAATTGTGTAATTAACAAGTAGACGTGGTCTATTATTTATTGGAAGTGTCTCGGGATTTTTCCCGACCCTTAGTGGGCTCCAATTAGGCTTTTTGAGTCTAAGTGGAATTTTTAGTATTTAAATATTAATTTTCGGAATTTAATTAAATAATTATTTATTTTTCGAAAATTCAACTGGGATGGCCCGAGACCAAAATATTATGCTGATGACCGTGGTGAAGTCCGTTTATTTAATCGGGCTTTATTTTGAGCTAAATCGAATTTTTAATATTAATTATTTAATTTTCGACATTAATTAATTATTTATTTATTTATTTTTCGAAAATTCAATTGAGATGGCTAATGACCAGAATATTATGCTGATGACCGTGGTGAAGTCCGTTTATTTAATCGGGCTTTATTTTGAGCTAAATCGAATTTTTAATATTAATTATTTAATTTTCGAAAAATAATTAATTATTTATTTATTTTCCGAAAATTCAATTGAGATGGCTAATGACCAGAATATTATGCTAATGACCGTGGTGAAGTCCGTTTATTTAATCGGGCTTTATTTTGTGCTAAATTGAATTTTTAATATTAATTAATTAATTAATTTTCGGAAATTAAGATTGAGATGGCCGACGACCGAAATCTTGTGTTGATTGTCGTGGCGCAGTTTGTTTATTTATTTGAGCTCTACGTTGTATGGAATTAAATAAATTGTGATGTTTTAGGGATTTACCCTAAATTGATTTGGAATTGATTGAGATTGAATGATTGATTGGTAGATGGCCGATTATGTTTGTTTAGCATTTATAATGCTTTGATTGAGTTGTAAAGTGGATGGAGTTATGAGAGAATTGGAAATACTCTGGGATTGAACCAATCAGACACGGTGTATGGACCTACATGGTTCGGTGATTGGGACATCACCGACGTAAAACGGCGCCTTTAAAGAACGCATGTATCGGTCTAGTACATACATTATGGTGGACTACGTGGTTCGGTGATTGGGATATCAGGCGAAAACGGTGCCTTAAAGAACGCACGATCGGTCTAGTACTCATATTGTTATAGATATGTATGGTTCGGTGACTAAGGATGTCACTTTGCGAAACGACGCCTTAAAGAACGCATACACTTGTCTATTAAATACATTGTTATAGGCATGTGTGGTTCGGTGATTATGGAACTCACTGGCGAAAACGACGCCTTAAATAACGCACACAATTGTCTATTGAATACATGGTTATAGGCATGCGTGGTTCGGTGACTAAGGATGTCACTGGCGAAAACGGCGCATTAAAGAACGCACGCAATTGTCTAATGGATAAGTCACTTTGGTGAACTTGACGCCCGAAAGCATTGACCTAGAATGGTCCGTCTGACATGTAATCGACTAGGTCGATTGATCATTGCTTTGATTTGATGTTGTGAATTGATTCATTGAATGGAAATGACCGTGAGTGGTCTTGTTGGCATATAATCAACTAGGTCGATTTGATCGATGCTTCGATCGGTGATATGATTGCTTGGGTGCCTATTATGAATTGTCGACTTGTAGGTGGGATGAGGCCAAGATAAGTCATCTCGCCCCGTGCGTGTTTAGGCAACTTGTAGTATAATAGTTTACTAATCTGACCTTAGTGGGGTAGAACTCGCTGAGACGTAGTCTCATCCCGGTTTGAGGAAATCATTTCAGGACCCCGTTGAAGAGCTGAGGAGGAATCTGAGAAGGAATACTCTGCAGTGAAACTTAAGGAGAAGAATTTTTGGGAGAAGAAGATAATCTCGAGAGGGGCCTTGAGTACGGCCCGGATGAACTGAAATTCTATCTTCTTTTGAGATCTCCATTTTGATGTGAATAGAGATAGAGTAAAAAGTTGTGAAGTACTCTGGTTTGTGTTTTGTATAAAAGTTTGGTTATAAGTTTCAATATGAAAAATATGGCCCTGCTTTTCTATCCCATCGTTTTATTGTCTGAGGATTTTAACTACTTCCGCATGTGCTTAATAAATGAAATGGTCGGCGATACATAGTCTTGGGATATCGCATGATAAAATTGACCAAGTGAGAAGAATGTGTGCGTGCCCGAGGATCGGGGCGTGACAGTTTTGCCACTCACTTCTTATCCTTTCGTTCTCTTCTCCCACAAGTGGATGGAAGGCGATGGCCGTGTTATTCGCGTGGACTATTTGTCGAGATGGGCTGTTGTCGCGACCTAAATTTCAGGTGCCCTACCTAAGATTTGGTTAATGGATTACTAAGCCTAAACTTTGCTCGAGTTCTCCCAAGGCCATATCAATTCGCGACTTAGATTAAAGTTCTTAACATGCAATTGATTTTTAATTAGGAGTCGCAACTAATCTATTTTTGGTGAGTCGATTAGAAACCCAAGTAAAGTAACGAGAGATTTACTTTACTCCTACGAACTAGAGATTTGTGAGGGGACTTAGTTAGGCTAGATTTTTCTAACGTCATTTCGGTACCTTTCTCTTTTATTTAAAAAAAAAAAATGTTTTACAGGCAGTTTGAATTGATTTTAGTTTACCTCCCTAACATGTGAGGTAATTATGCAGGTGCGCAAACTACCAATTTGACACCCAGATAAAGCAGTGAATAAATTGCAGGACTTACCTCATGGCATCAAAAGCATCTGCAATGTTATATCAAAATTCACATCAACAGTCATAAATATGATTTCTAATTAGCACGCAATCACTTAATTTTTGTTTTCACTTATTTGATGAGAAATGTGCTTTATGCAATGCATGCTCCTAATCTAACATGAAATGATATAACATAGCAATATGATCTAAACTATATGATGTAAGTGCAATATTTTTGTGTTTTCTTAATGAGCATGCAATCTATCCTAGAGAATGAAATTAAAATATTCTAAAACAATTTTTTGGTATTTTTTCATGAAATTCGAAATTAGAAAATTGCGTTAATTATCTATCCAGATTAAGATATCATCTAGCTTATATTAAGAATTAGGTTAGGCAAAATCTTAATTTAAACTAGGATGTTATCTTAACTTGGTAATCCCTAACCTAAAATGCAATTTATCTAAAATTTTTTATCTAAACTTATAAACATTATCTAGAATTAAATTAAACGTGCAATCCTATCTAATACGCAATGACGTGCAAAGAATGTCCTAATTCAAGTTTTTTTTTTCTTTTTCTTTTCTATGAAATTCGAAATTAAAATTGTCACATAATTAAACGTGCAACTTAAAAAAAAAAAAAACTAACATCCTAAATCAATGTTTGTTTTTAGATTTTATTTTTAGAAATTTGAAATAATTAAATTTCCTATTCTAAATATGCAAAATAACCCTAAAAATAGAAATATTCTAAGATGAACCTAATATGTATTTTTTGGGGTTTTCTTTTACGAAAAAAAAAATGATTTAAATAGCACGACAGCAAATCAAGCAATATAAGATTGATATCCATAAATTGACGAATTATATCTGGCGTATGAGATCGGATTGACCAATTTTAAACAAAATCGCAAATCAAATCTCAAGCTTGAGATTGGATTGACGATTTTTCGTGTGATTGCGAGTCAGATTTTGGGCGCGAAAATCAAACTGTCAATCGTATGCACGTTACGATATTAGGGCTTAATCTCTAATTTTTCTTTTAAAAAAAACATATGTGAGATTGAGGATAGGGCAATATATCATAAACTTTAACCACGTGCATCACCAATATTTCAAATAAGGAAACGAAATATTGGACCACCAAATTAGACAAGATTTTCACTTGATATGAATATTAGCTTCCAAATTTTGATGTACGAACGGCGACTTGCGGATCACGATCGGGGCTTGCAATCTAGATGTTCGGGTTCGTTGCTTCTCGTGATGAATGCGCCCGGAGATGAATGGTTCACGATAGAATGAAACTTGGTGATTTCCAAACAAAGCTAGACTTCTCTTGGACGGGTGTTTTGATTCAATCAACACTGGGCAAGCCTTGGGTGAACCTACAAAATAAAACACAGCAGCAAATAACAACAGTAGCTCATCGGGGCCGGTGAACAGCGCATGGTGGTCGTCATGGGTCAGCAGGCAGGCATGGTGCAGTGGTGAGGGGACCGGTGTTGACACCTAAATTTTGGCGACCCGTTTAGTCATTTACTACATTAAAAAATTATGGGTTAATTTTATCCCTGAAAAAATAATTAATTACGTATAGTTTTAGGTGTATTTATTTTTATTTTTAATACGTTGCTTATAAATAGATTAATACGCGTAAGATTTTGGAGGATGCTACACATTGAATTTACGACCGCACAAGAGGGGGGGTGGTTTTTGTTTCTGGAGTTTGACGTAAAAAAAATTGAAGTCCAAGAGAGAAAAATTGCCTTCGGTTTCATTAGGGTTTGGGGGAGGAAAAAGTAGAGGTTTTACTTTGGCTGAAAAAGCAAAAAGCAAAAGCAGAACAGAGAGAGATGTGAGAGTGACAGGAGGGAGAGAAAGGAAAAAAAAAAAAAACATAAAAAGGAAGGAGCTCCTGTTCATCTTCCTCGGAGCCGACGCCTCCTTGCCGCCTGATCTTCTCGCTGGCGCACCCGCCCCCGGCATTCCGCCCTCGACCCCGCGCCGTCGCTGCTGCGCGCCACCGCCGCCCCAAGTCCCATCGCCTGAGCAGCAGCCAGCCACGACGCGCCTCCGCCTGCCGTCCTCAGCACCGGCCGCCCCTGTTTCTGCTCCGCCCACCTTCTGCTCGGGTCCAGCAGCCAGAACACCGCGCTCGAATCAGCCACCGAGTCCCGACGCCAGCAGTCCAAACCGGTCGCCGCGCCGCCACTCGCGTCCACCACCGCTGCACTCCGCGCCCCCCGATTTGTGCCGCCCGAGCGACGACGCCTCCGCCCGACACCGCGAGCCCATCTCGCGAGCACCCGCGCCCTCTGCCGGACTGTCACTGCACCAGCACCGCCGCTCGACTCCTCGCGACGCTCTTGCTCCGACGCCCAGCGGATCTGCCCCGGACCCAAGAAACTGTCGCTGTCCCATCTCGCTGGAATTCTCGCCTGCGAGCACTTCCCTGCGCCCGTCGCTGCGCCCCTGCCTCGCCTGCGACTTGCTGGCCCGCGACTCTCTTGCTGTCTCTGCCCGTGCCGCTCCGACCAGCAACCCGACGCCCGCAGCGCACCACCCGCGACCAGCTGCTGCCGCCGGTCCACCTGCATCGCTGCCGGTCCGCCCGCCGCCGTTCCTCACCGGAGCTCCGGCGACCCACTAAGCCGTCGCTCGCTAACCCTAGTTTAGGAGCCCATTAGGTAGATTTCTTATCTTTATCTTTTATTTTTATTACTTTTATTTATTTATTGTTATAAGTTATCTTGTTTATTTATTTGAAATAATCACCATTAGTAATGATTAAAATTCTCAACAATGAAATGGCTTGGAGAAATTTGTGATTATCAGTTCGATTTTCGCTCTCGAAATCCGACTTACAATTACTTGAAAAATTGCTAATCCGATCTCGAGATTCGATTCGCGATTTTATTTAAAATGGCCAATCCGATCTCACGCGAGATATGGTTCATTAATTTGGATATCGATCTTGCTCTAATTTGCTATCGTGCCGTTTAAGTTAATTTTGTTTTCGTAAAAATAAAATAAAAAAGTAGGTTAAAATTAGGTTTATTTCCTGTTTTAGGGTTTGCATATTTAGAATATGAATTTTATTTCGAATTTTAAAAAATATAAAAAAATCAAAAATCGGATCAATCAATTTAGGTTGCTAGGTTTTTAACTTGGATTGCATGTTTAATTGTTTGGCAATTTTAATTTCGAATTTCATAAAAGAAAAATAAAAAAAAATTAGAATTATGGCATTCTTTGCACGTCATTGCATATTAGGATAGATTGCATGCTTATTAAAAAAATCATGTGCATATAGAATTAGGTTCATAAAATGCACGTCATTTAGTGATTATTATTAGGTTCATTTAATTATTGTTATTAGGTTCATTTAATTAGAAATTGCCCGTTATTAGAATCAAGGTCATTTTAGTTACTTTAGATTGCATACTTAATTATTGCATGTTCATTAAGAAATCACAAAATTTTTACTCATGTCATATAGTTTATGACATATTATCATGCCATATTATTTCATATTATATTAGAAGCATTGCATTGCATATGGATTATATTCTCGTTAAAAAAGTTAAAACAAAAATTGAGTGATGGTGTGTTAATTAGAAATCATATCTAGGATTATTGATGTGAATTCTGATCTAACAACGCAGATGCTTTCGTTGCTATGAGGTAAGTCCTGCAATTTATTTACTACTTTACTTAGGTGTTAAATTGGTGGTTTGCGCACCCGCATAATCGTCTCATATGTTAAATAATTAGATTTAAAATCAATTTAAGTTACCTGCAAAAACATTTTTGAAAATAAAAGAATGGTACCGAAAGGGCATTAGAGAAATCTAGTGTAACCAAGTTTCCGTATCCATAGTTTCTGGTTCGTATGAGTAAAAGAAATCTCCCGAAATAGATTAGTGGCGGCTCATAGATAAAATCTATCTGCATGTTAAGAATTTGAACATAAATATGAATTGGTATGGGATTGGGAGAGTCCGAATTAAGTTTAGGCTTAACAATCCATTAACCAAACCCTAAGTGGTTCACACCCGAAAAATTGGTCACGACAACCGGCGGCGGACCAGTAGCTTATAATTAATAATTGACCGCGATAATTGTAGATCATTCGTAAGTCCGTGTAAATGGTAATTAGTACTCTACGTTTATAGATAGTAAATTACCTCAAGTTATCGTATGCTTAAAAAGTCTTAATGATTATAATTTTTAGTAAGGACCTACAGTGCCATCATTTTCTCAAAAGAGGACCTAAAGTGAAGTTTGTCTCAAATAATGACACAAAGTGCATTCATTTTCTCAAAAGAGGACCTAGAGTGGAGTTTGTCTCAAATAAGGACCCAAAGTGATCATTTAGTCTCAAAGAAGGACCTCATTTGCCGGCCGATGAATAAATGCATCTCCGATGCATATTCCGGTAACTTGATTAGGGATATGTTTGTCCTTTTTTTCTTAAAAATTTTCAGTTGTCTTGTTCTTTATTGTTATTATTATTATTTTAGGTCAATGGTGGCATTGTTCATCATTTTCTTCGTCCCTTATTCGTCTTTTTCTCAAGAACATTAGACTTGGGAAGGGCCAGTGGGCGCTGGCTGTTGGTGAGGATTTGCGAGAGTTGGACGCCCATCGTCGGCAGTAGGCGAAGGCCACCAAGCCCTCGCCAGATCTGGCGAGGGTGGCCTCAGTTGCGACTAGTGAGGGCCGTCGAGCCCTCGCTAGCAACGGGCGAGGGCTTGCAAACCCTCGTTAGCCCTTATTAGTGGCTAGTGAGGTGGGCGAGCCCTCACCCAAGGCCGGCGAGGGGTGACCTCGTTGATGGTCGTGAGGGGCGACCTCCCCCACCTCCACCCGTTGCTCCACCAATAATCTCGTCTTCTGCTAGGACTATGATTGGGATGCCTGTGTTGCTTTCTTTATCCCTTCCTTCCACCACCGCTCCTAGATCGATGACTTCTTCGGCTACCCCTTTTGCCCTCGAGGACCTTCTTGTAGGGCTTTGATTTGGACGGCCCTCCTCCCCCAGGGCTAATGAGGGCTCGATGGCCCTTGCCTGCTGTCAGCGATGGGCGTCGAGCCCTCGTTGGCCCTTACCAGCGGCCGGCGCTCGCTGGCCTTTCCCCGAGTCCGATATTCTTGATCTAGGCAAGAAAAATTGAACAAGGGACGAAGAAGACGATGAACAAGGCAACCAAAAATGGAAAAAAAAAAAAAAAAAGGACGAAAATACCGTAATCAGGCTACTGGAATATACATCGAAGATGCATCATCTATTCACCGGCCAGCAAGTGAGGTCCTTCTTTGAGATTAAAAGACTACTTTGGGTCTTTTTTTGAGACAAACTTTACTTCAGGTCATCTTTTAAGAAAATGATGGCACTTTGGATTTTTATTAAAGACAAACTTAACTTCAGGTCATCTTTTGAAAAAACGATGGCACTTTGGGTCCTTATTTGAAATTTTCCCTAATTTTTATTGAGATATCTAAGCAACCTAATGTTTACTTTCGATTTCCCTATTTTTAGTAAATCTACAAAAATAATCCTTTAAATTTGTAATCAATGGATCCTATCCATAAGTAATAATCCTTTTGATTGCCGTGAATTTCCTTAATTAATCATAAAACTTACAATTCCATTGGAACAAACTTCTTCAATAAATTACCACTTCAACCGAACCCATGCTTCGACAAAAAAAAATAAAAAATAAAAAATAAAAACTGAATCCATGGCTGAGATTGTTTGGAATTTAAATCCAATAAGTCATATTCTTTTTCTTTTCTTTTTTAACCACCACAAACCAAATCAAATAAAACAACCATCCATTATACATCTAAACTTCATCTTTCGGGGATAAGTACACTAATGGTGCCATAAGTTGTGTACGGCGCTCATTTTGGTGCCAAAAGTTTCCGTCGGATCATTTAAATGCCAAAAAATTTGAAAAACGCTCACTTTGGTGCCAACGTCGATCGATCGGCCGAAATCTAACGTGGCCTTTTTTTATTAATTTCTTATGCTGATGTGGCTCGCCGGAGTTTCCATTAGATCACTTAGGCCTTCAAACAACGTCGTTTTAGCATCCTAACACCAAAACGATGCCGTTTTATGTCTTTCCCCCAAATTCAAAACCCTAAATCCCTAAACGACGCCGTTTTGTGTCATCTTCTTCCCCAAGCAGATTCGTCTTCTTTCCTGAACAGATCCAGCAACATCAACAGCACCAAACCAACAACACCAGCAACAGAGAACCAACAACACTAGTAATTTTCCAGAAAAGAAATCACGCATTCGCCTCCGCTCTCCCCAGTAGTTTTCCCCAATTTTCAATCACCTTATCAACCTTTCAAATCCCTAAATCTCAGCCTCACCACCACCTTTTCCCAAGAAATATCGTTGGGTGCAGAGAAAACGCGAGCTCGAAGAATCCCCAGAAGCACAAGCGATCCGGCCAATGGTAGCCGCGAAGATCTGGAACTCCACGGAGGTTGTCGGCGAAGCCAGCTGCTATGAAGGCGACGGCCGTGGCCTCGCCATCCCCTCCTCCACCCTCATCGTCGACACCTCCCTCTTTCTCGGGATTTTCTGTTCGTTTTTCTTTTCTTTTCTTTCTTTTGTCTTGCTGTGGCAAGCAACTACAATGGAGGTTGAGGGATGGCGGCGAGCGACGGTGGCCAAGGGACGGCGGCCAAGTGACGGTGGCGAGGGACAGCGGCCGAGCGACGGTGGACGAGCAATGGCGGACAAAAAAACCCTAATTTCAATCTCCAAATAAAATTAACAAAACGACGTCGTTTTTGTGAGGCTATCCACGTAGGACGGTAAAATGACGTCGTTTTCCTAAAAAGACGGAAAACGACGCCGTTTAAAAGGCTCCACGATTTTTTTTTTTAAAATATAAAAGCCACGTAATCATTTTGGCCGGAATCAGTCGTCGGTGGCACCAAAATGATCGTTTTTTCTCCGATTTGGCACTTAAGTGATCCGGCGGAAACTTTTGGCACCAAAGTGAGTACCGTACACAACTTATGGTACAATTAATATACTTATCCCCATCTTTCGCATAGATCAACATGCATAAAACATTCCTTGTTTCCATTAGTACATACACACATGCATGCATACTCAAATGTATTGTAGCTAAGTTGTCTAATTAGCACACTGGACAACACATACCATATAGCATCTCTCCTTGCATGGCCTTAGAGCTCAAGGCACTTCTTATGAGACAAACACGTTTGTAGCAATATACAACCTCTAAGCTATATGACCCTCCGGCTCCCGTCTTATTGAGGCTTTGCCGACGAATTTCAGGACTTTGGGTGCCATTTTCAGGATGAAGCGAACAATGTGGCACAGGAAAATAAAAGCCATTAATCCAACCCATGTCAGCACCGCAACTCTAACTGTTTTATTTGTAACATGCAGTTCGCTATCCGGTGTGAAGACCCATATGGAGACGGAATAAGCCACGGCTGTGAAGATTATCGCAACCCAGGTTGTCAGCATTGCAATCCACGTGGTGATTTGAAGATGCTCTAGAGGAAGACCACTTATGAAAAGCATAATAATGCTAAGCGATGTAACAAAGATTATCGTGTTACATGTTATGAATTTCTCGTAATGGTCTGGGTACTTATCTGCCATTATGGACTCGCCCGCATAATGTATATCTCCTCCAGTAACGTTCAAAAGGTCATCTTGCCAAAGGCCACCAGGCGGGGTAATACTGGCTTGGAATGCCATGGTAGCTAGCAATACCGCCACCACCACTAGCGTCTTATGCATATTGTTTTGCCACTCTCTCTTTACTTTGCTTTTGTCCTCTTCTCCTACAGGTGGATGGGAGGCATTGACCATGTTATTGGCATAGACTGTTTGTCGGGATGGGTCAAGATTCTCTGGAGTTTGAGGAACAGAATGCATAATCTCTGAGACTCTTTCCGCGCTCTGGCCTTGTGCTAATAGGCCTAGTGCTGTGAAGCCTCTGGAATTCTTAATGTTTGGGTCTACTCCTTTATCAATCAGGAAGACTATAGTCTGTAGAGGAGTAACAACAAAATGAACCAATTAGGATCAGGTTTGCACTAGATGAGCTCATGTTACATACTTTTTAGGATTAACTTTGCTACTAGTGTTAGTAACGATTGTATGATGCCTTCAAAAGGGAAACTCATCCTGTGTTGAATCTCTTATGTTATCTCTAGTTTTATGTATCTTCCAATCTAGATAAAATTAGCATGATAATAGTGCAAAGATTAAAGTTGTAGTTAATTATCAAAAGGAGTTACTTCTTACCCCAATATTATGACCTGCAATGATTTATAAATGGATACCCTTTAGATTCTAAAAATTTCTAGGATACTTAGATTTCCTAGAAGGGAAGAAAACACAAATAATCCCTTTTTTTGGCCCAATGTGTAATGACACCGTTGAATTTTTAACCCGTTCAATGTGGTACTTGAAGTATTCCTAAATGTTCAATGCAATCCCAAAAATTTTAATTTGTTTGATCCAGTATCTCAATTTTCCATTAAAAAAAAAGTCAAAAGCTTTCTTAATTACACTATTGCTTGGATTTTAGATAAAAAAATTTATTTCAGTCCATTACATAAATCAACAAAAAAATAAAAATAATAATTACTTCTTTTTTTTACCTTTCCGACCTTCATAAATATTATGATAGTTTTATTTAAACATATTTTAACATATAATCTCTATATTAACAAAAGTAGAACATCATTTATAGTTGTATCGGATTGATGTTCTTGCTATCTTAATTTCCTAATTTGCAAATTTAACCAAATTTAACTGAGAAAACACGAAACACAAAATCTTGAAATTTTAGTCTATCTCAAAAATTAAAATGAGATTTAGATTAATATAAATATGATAAATTTATTGATAAATGAATATCATTGTTAAACATTCTTATGAAAATACTTATTTTAAAGTTGAGAATGTATGTATCCAATATAACTCTAACATTCTTACCATTATAGAGATCACAAATTAAAATAAACTTAAACGGAACAAAAGTAATATTTGTAAAAATTAAAATGGTAAAAAAAGATAACAAAAGATCAAGTATTTTTTTATTTAAGGAATTGACTAAAATGAAAAAAAAAAAAATTCTAAAATTTGGGTACTAGTGTAATTGTAATGACTTGTAAATAGCACCAAAAGACTTATTTGATTCTTATGGAAATTTGAAAGACTAAATTGAACAAATTAAAAATTTAGGGATTGAATTGAATATTTATAAATAGTTCAAGGATCACATTGATTAAATTAAAAGACCAAAAATTACATCGCATATTGAGCTAAAATTTATGAATTATCTATGTCGTTTTCCCATCTAGAACCGCATTTTTTGTTGATGAGCTCACTGAATTTGGCTAGTACAAAGGCTTGATTGTATGAACATACCTTAGTTTGTTTATCTGCAGCAGCCAAATGCAAAATTGTGTTGCCATATTCGTCCCTTAAGTTTATGAACTGATAATCGCCCAAGATATCCATCAAAAGTTTCAAAGCTTCTAGTCTGTTGTGCTTCACGCACAAATGCATGATCGTCTGGCCATGTGTGATGACACTACGGGCCGCATCAGGTTTCGTACGAACCAAGAGTTCCAACACATCCACATGCCCTTTCATGGCCGCAACATGAAGAGGGTTTCTTTCATATTTGTCACGGACGAAACATATTTCAGGGTCAACTCTTAACAAACTTGCCACTATGTTATGGTACCCTTTTGCTGCCGCGAGATGAAGAGGCGTCGAACTCTGAGAATCTTGCTCTTTTACTAGCTCGGGCTTCCGAGCGAGGACCTCTTCCACAAATTTCAAGTGTCCGAGCATGGCTGCGATGTGCATAGGAGTTTCGGTGTGATTCCCGGTCATGATTCGATCGAGAAGCAGCTTATCTTTTTCGAGCAACTCAAGCAAAAAGGCACGTTTCCTGTCACAGCGGCTTCGTAGAGCTCGGAGTCCATGTTTGGATCTTTTAGAAGAGAGTTTCGAAACACTTACTCCTCTATTTGGGGACTTGAATATATATAGTCGTAATCAAGTCAACCGTGACGGTAGTCTCGAAGAAGACCGAAAAACGATTGGTAGATATGTCTCTTAACTGCAAGTACGGGGCTCAAGTCTCGCATATGTCCTAGTATGTCACAAGGTGATGATTCTCGGAGCTTTATTGTGGGTAGGGATTCGCCTGTTGGCCATTTACTGACGAATCTAGTCTCCATTTGGTCCTATATAGGTCAAGCTCTCACATGTAACTATGCCCCGGTTGAATCAAGAAATCGTTTGATCACGTAAAACAGCAAATTCATGCTTTTAATTATGGAATTACGTCATTCGCACAAACAGGTGTATTACTTTGAAAGGACACATTTCATCAATGTGTGAGAACTAAATTTTTGCACTAACGCTCGCTCAATCAGAGGGAGCCGTAACCGAGGCACAATAAGAGAAATTATTCTGCCATATGGCTATGTTAGGAAGATAGTTACAGGTGAGCAATAGTATCATCAGCACATTCGGATTCAATCTTCTCAACACGGTAATCCCTGGTGACTTCAAGCTTGCAATTAGTTTAAGCTCAATGTAGAGGCATCAGCCTCACTATGCCTTCAAAAATTCTACCAAAGACAGTTAATCTTCATTTTCTTCCATTAAAATTTCAAAGATTGAAGGATCATAACTTTCTGATGGATTTGGTCAGTCACGAAAGGCCTAAATGGTACTAGGTAGGGAAATGAATCACATAGAATGTATAAGCCAGTCCCCACAGGAAGGGCTCTCCTATTTAGATGAAGAAGCCTAGGATGATTCTGCCCACAGCCGCTTGGACAGATGTCATTCGCAGCTCTATAGACCTAGTCAAACCTGGCAGCACAGACCGGTTAGAGACATTTGGAATCTACTTATAACTGTTTATTAAGGGAATCAAGCGGACAATTTTCTACTTGCAACTGTTTCTAGGGGCAATCAAGAAGAGACCCGCAATCTCTTATTAAAATTTGTATCGTGTCAAATCGAATTTTAATTTGTTTGAAAGTCCTTGCCGTAGATTGCCCTAAGGAAGCTATTATTCTCTTCTTGATCGTCGCTTCTCTGGCAATGCTTCATTGTGATGACGTTCTTCCCTTAAACCACGACCAGACATTTTTCTCAACTATTGCCATGGAACGATAGCCTTCCCCACCAGAATCCTTCCCCACAGAAAAGCAACTTTCTCTTTCAGCAAAGTTTTTGGCATGAAGTGAGCGACCTTGAGACATCATATTCTAAGTCACTTATTACAATGACTTGACATTACAAAGAATCAATCCAACGCGTTCTGCATCACCCTTACTCTTATCTGCAAGTATGTGGCCTGGTTCATCCAAAGAAGCTAGGATGTCAGATGAGGGAACGATTCTTCGAGTTCATGCGAGGATGCCATCTATATATGAACAGAGGTTGTTCCTTCATATGTTCAGTGGATTCAGTCGCGGATATGGCTTTTGCCCCATGTATGTCTGTCTGTGTGCTTGCGCACGTGTTAAAACCTTAGATTGGCCAAGTTGAGCAGCAAGAAAGTTAAGCATATGAATCTCCTATGTCAGAATCGAAGATTTTTGAAAAATTATGTACTGGTTTTAGACTCTTGAAAGATAGACATAGTGTTATAGTCCCCAAGGCCTTCACATGATGTTAGACATGATTGGCTAATATCAATGACCATAATTTTCTACCGTACTTTTGCCAAAAAGACATATCAGCATCATTCTTTTCCTTTTCTTTCGAACATGGACATGTGCGAACGAGTGACCTTGACCTACATAGACCAAATGCAAACAGTGTCACCACAAAATGGTCCCCAACTGTATCCCCCAATTCCCTAAAAGCAGTATGTCAACTTCAAGAACTTCTAAAGTAATTTTGCCGAAAAATTAGAGATATGTCAAATGTCAGTCCTCTCCTTTTTCCTATGAATATGGACATAGGTGAAAGCGTGGACTTCACTGTCGCGACCTCTTGGAACACTCCCGCACGAGCTCGGAGGGCAATGGCTTCCTAAATGTAAGCTCCGTCTGGGCTTTCCTTGCAAATTATTTTCAAGTACCTGATCCTAATTTCTCTAGTTGCATAAGAGTGAAATTCGTAGAGTTCGGACTCCATATTTGGCTCTCTAAAATGGGAGTTTGGGAATACTCACTACAACTGGTTCTTGGGAATTAAAAAGAAACTTACAATCTCTCCTTTAAGTTTGTTCTGGTGTGAAATTGAATTTTAAATTTTTATAAAGTCCTCGTAAATTGGCCTCAGTCTTAATTATGCTGATGTTCTTCGCTCAACCACCACGAGATATTTTACACACAATCTTAGATATGATTGGCTAAGATCAAAGACTAAAGTTCTCTAAAGAAATATCGCCAAAAAATTAGAGATATGTCAAACATCATTCATCTCATTTTCTTTCGAATATGGACATATGTGAAGGCGTGGACTTGACTATCGCGATCTCTCTGAACCCTCCCGTGGGCACGTGGAGGCTAATGGCTTGCTAAGTGTAAGCTCAGTCTAGGCTTTCCCTACAAGTTATTTTTAAGTCTCTTATCCTAATTTCTCTAGTTGCGCAAGAGTAAAATTTGTAGAGCTCAGACTCCATGTTTGGCTCTCTAAAATGGGAGTTTGGGAATACTCACTACAACTGGTTCTTGGGAATTAAAAAGAAACCTACAATCTCTCCTTTAAGTTTGTTGTGATGTTAAATTAAATTTTAAATTTTTATAAAGTCCTCGTAAATTGGCCTCAATCTTAATTAAGCTAATGTTCTTTGCTCAACCACCATGAGATATTTTACACATGATCTTAGATATGATTGGCTAAGATCAAAGACTAAAGTTCTCTAAAGTAATTTTGCTAAAAAATTAGAGATATGTCGAACATAATTCCTCTCTTTTTCCTACGAATATGGACATATGTGAAAGCGTGGACTTCACTATTGCGACCTCTTATAACCCTCCCGCAGGTGCTCGGAGGCCAATGGCTCACTATGTGTAAGCTCAGCCTAGGGTTTCCGTAACCCACTAATTTACAACTTATGATCCGAGTTTTTAGCCTGCAAGTTATTTTTAAGTCCCTAACCCTAATTTCGTTGGTTGCATAGCAGTAAAATTCGTAGAACTCGAACTCCTTGTTTCGCTCTCTAAAATGGGAGTTTGGGGATACTCACTACAATTGGTTCTTGGGAATTAAGAAAAAACCTGCAATCTCTCCTTTAAGTTTGTTGTTGTATTAAATTGGATTTGAAATTTTTCTGAAGTCTTTGTAAATTGGCCTTAGTCTTTATTACGCTAATTGTTCTTCGCTCAACCACCACCAGATATTTTACACACCATTTTAGATATGAGTGGCTAAGCTCAAAGACTAAAGTTCTCTAAACTAATTTCGCCAAAAAATGAGAGATATGTCAAACATCTTTCCTCTCATTTTCTTACAAATATGGACATTTGTGAAAGAATGGACTTGACTGTCGCGACCTCGCCGAGCCCTCCTATGGGCGCTCGGAGGCTAATGGCTCGCTAAGTGCAAGCTCAGTCCGGGCTTTCCCTAACCCACAAATTTACGAATTTATGGTTTGAATTTTCAGCCAGTAAGTCATTTTTAAGTTCCCGATCCTAATTTCTTTAGTTACCCAAGAGTAAAATTTGTAGAACTTGGACCCCATGTTTGGCTGTCTAAAATGAGAGTTTGGGGATACTCATTACAATTAGTTCTTGGTTATTAAGAACAAACTTACAATCTCTCCTCTAAATTTGTTGTTGTGTTGAATTGAATTTTATATTTTTTTTAAGTCCTCGTAAATTGGCCTTAGTCTTAATTACGCTAATGTTCTTTGCTCAACAACCACAAGATATTTTACCCACGATCTTAGATATGATTGGCTAAGATCATAGACTAAAGTTCTCCAAGGTAATTTCGCCGAAAAATTAGAGATATGTCAAACATCATTCCCCTCCTTTTGTTATGAATACGGTCATATGTGAAAGTGTGGATTTGAGTATCACGTCCTCTCTACACCCCCTTGTAGGCGCTCGGAGGCTAATGGCTCGCTAAGTGTAAGCTCAATCTGGACTTTCCTTAACTCTTTAATTCACGACTTGTGGTCCAAGTTTTTAGCTTGCAAGTTATTGTCAAGTTCCCGATCCTAATTCCTTTGACTATGCAAGAGTAAATTTTGTAGAGCTCAGACTCTATGTTTGGCTCTCTAAAATGGGAGTTTCGGGATACTCACTACAATTGGTTCATGGGAATTAATAAAAAAAACCTACAATCTCTCCTTTAAGTTTGTTGTTGTGTTGAATTGACTTTTAATTTTTTTTAAAGTCCTTGTAAATTGGCCTCAATCTTAATTACGCTTAATTACGCTAATGTTCTTCACTCAACCACCACGAGATATTTTACACACGAGCTTAGATATGATTGGCTAAGATCAAAGACTAAATTTCTCTAAAGAAATATTGCCAAAAAATTAGAGATATGTCAAACATCATTTGTCTCCTTTTCTTTCGAATATGGACATATGTGAAGGCATGGACTTGACTGTCACGACCTTTCCGAACCCTCGTGCGAGCGTTGAAGGCTAACGGCTCACTTAGTATAAGCTCCGGCTGGGCTTTCACTAGACCATCAAGTCACAACTTATGACCCGAATTTTTAACTTGCAAATCATTTTTATTTATGAGTTGTCTTTAATCGATTTGTGATGAATCGATTAAAAACCAAATAAAAAATTGAGAGAAATATTTTACCGTTACACAATTAGAGAAATTATAATCGAAAATTTGATTACACTAGTTTATCAATTAAGGCCTTTTTTCCAAATTTGATCTTGTTTAAACACTTGGGTTTGCTTCTTCTTTTTTAATGTATTTTTTTAAGAAAACTACTCAAAATTTATTTTAAAGCCTTTTGCTAGTTTCCGAAAAAGCAAATCAGATTTTTTATTTGTTTATCATTTTTTAAAATATTAAATAGTTATCATTATTTTTTAATTGATAATAGGAGCGGGGTCGGATGTCCGGATTCGACCCGGTTCGGGGCCGAACGAGGACCTTGGCTGGACTGGGCTTAGCGAATGAGCCCAGTCCAGCAACATTTTTAACCCAAGAAAATAAAACAAAACCCAGCCCACAATTTTAATTACCAAAGCTGGCCCATTATCAGTATCTTAGCGCCCAACCCGGGAAACCAACCTTTAAAACCCGGCCGGATCTCATGCCCGACCCGAATGACACGATCCGCGCCCCGGTTCCTCCACCGTTCCGCGCGCGCGCGTCGCTGCGTCGCCTTGCACGGCGAGGCCGAGGACTCGGCCTCCAGCAGACCATCCACCGTCGCCGACCATGGCTCGGCTGAGCCTTCTCCCGACTTGCGACGCCTCGACGACGGCCAAAACAAAAGGCACGACAATTGGATCTCGTTCGGTCATATCATCGAGCAGTTGGTGCAAGCTATAAACACGGGAGGTTTTTGGCCTCATCGGGACTCAAACCCGAGCCAAGATCCTCACCGGAGGAACGACGGCTCACAGAGCAGGTAGATGGAGGTCTGTCGGGGTCCAAAGTTTGCGCAAGCTGGATGGCCGCGAGCTCTGGCCCAGCGCGCCCAAAACACATGGCTATGGCAGGGCACTAAAAAGGGGGCTCACCGACTTCGGCTGGAGGACGTCGTCCGAGAGAAGTCGCTGGCCGGGGCTCGTGCGAGGCTGAGGCTCACTCGCTCTGTCTCAGATCTGGATTACTCTCTCCCGCATACTCCCTTCTCTATCCGAACCCACCAACCACACCGCTCGCCCCCCCGAGGCGGCGTTTCGGCCACCTTCTCCCCAGATTTTCTCTCGAAAAAGTTCCCCCCTGTCTCTCCCTCTCCCGAAGCCTTTTTATAGAGCCAAACTCCCCTCTTGCCGTCTGCGGGAGCACGTGGGCGCGCTGCCACCGGACGTCTGGCCAGCTGCTCCGGTCACGTCGCCCCCCACCCCGGTCACGTTGCTCTGCTCCTCTGCTGTCTCGTCCTTGGTGGCGTGAGGAGAAGGAGGAAGGAGAGAAGAGGAAGGGCCGGGCCGGGGAAATGAGATGGGCGAGTTGGGCCCGGGCCCGCATGAGGGAAGAGAAAAAGGGGGCTGGGTGAAGGCCCAGTGCCCGAGCTCCTTTGAGCTTTTGCTTCTTCTTTTTTTAATAATTCTTTTATATTTGTCCGAAATGCAGTAAAATAAAAATAAAAATTAAAAAAAAAACTTAGTATATGCAAATAATATTAATGCCTATGTGATGTGAAAATCATTTTTAGTTAGGCCGAATTGATCTCTAACTTTCTATACAATTTATGCCTAAATATTTAGTCAAAATTTGGGTGTACCTACATATATGAAATATATACTATAGTCCTCAGATGCATCCCCCAATTTCCTGACAACTTTCAAGCTCTTCTTATAGTCTTATTTGATCTTGCACATTACCTTATTCTTTAGCAAAGATTATTCAACTAGATGGATTGAGTTAGGAAGATGCTTGAAATGAGCAATACTGTCATAAGGGCATTTACGATTAGTATTTCAACCAACATGTTAATTCTTGAAAATACGTCCCAAATTTGAACCCATAAATTAGCCCGATCTATTAAAGGATAATTTGAAAATAGAATATTTATGGACATCAACGAATGTGTACAATAGAAACTCATATTTCCTGTTCGGTGAGAGTCCAAGTTGGATATTTCCTATTCTGTCTGGATACTAAATTGGTGTGCAAGAGCAGTCGGCTAAGAAAAAGAAAATAACAAAAGGAAACTTGGACGTTGCTGATCGGTTGGCTGAATATTGATGCTGTACATGGATTTCTCATTCCATGTTGAAGTCAGCCACATCGTTCTTTCTTTTTCGCTGTATATTGTGTCCTTGCTCTCTGGTATTCAGTGAGTCCTTGAAGCGTCGTCCGAGTGCTTGATAGTGAATATTCTCCATGGGTTTTCTTCCTGAATTACGTATCATGAAGTTTGTGTTTAAGATGATCGATAAGATTTATTAGTTTCTTTGTGAAATTGAGAGACTATTTCGTGAGATTATTGTGGGATAAACACTATGACAGTTATTTGATATAATTGGGACTGGGAAACATTAAGAGTGTTTAAATATGACTCAAGTATGGTTATAATTTCTATTATGTCGCTTGATCTATAGTGAAATTATTTGTTGCTCTTCCTACCGACATAGATCATCCAGTTGAATCATGTAAATCTGGAATCCGATTAATTTTTTGGTTTCATCTATTTTATCATTTGACCGCTTGTTTTTGCAACAATTGGTATTAGAGTAAGGTTGACTAGATTGGAGCAAATAGATGGCAATAGAAGAAGGAAAAGTAAAAAATTAGTATTTTAGTTTCTGGAAGACCCAGATTGAGAATTACTTGTACTAGAGGAATCTATACTTACCCATATTTGGGAAGAAACCATAGTAGATGAAGCAAGCTAAATGGGAATTGCTGAATAGACTAGGGTTGGGTGTTATTCAGCCGATATTGGCTTGTAATGTTGCGGTTAATATCGTGAAAGAGAAAACCAATGTGGGACTGATGAATTTCTTGTTGGATATGTATGGAAGCCCTCTGTGATCAATAAGGTTTACTTGATACGACATTTGTTTGACTTGAGATGAGCAAAAGTGCGTCAATTGCTAATCATATCAATGAATTCAATGTGGTCGTTAGTCAATTAAGTTCAATCGAGATTGACTTTGAAGATGAGATACATGCTTTGATTATATTATCTTTATTACTTGATAATTGGAATACTATTGTTACTACTATTAGTAATTCCTCTAGGTCAACAAGCTTGACGTTTGATGGGGCTCACCATTTGATTTCGAGTGAAGACATATGTAGAAGACAATTTGATAAATTTGTATGCGACTTTAGTAGATGAAAATAGAAGAAGAACCAGTACTCATGTTAGCATAAGTTGTATAACTCTAAACGGACAAACTGACATAACCAATCTAAGACTAGTGATGTTGTTTATTAGAGCTGTAGCAAAATGGGCATTTTGGATTTCCTAAAGTTGAAAAAAAAAAGGTAAGAAAATTAGAATTGAGTTTGTAGGTGATGTTGCAGTTGTAGGGGATGATAAATCAAATGGTGCTTATTATGTCTTATGTATTTATGAGGATTCGTCGTTTGACAGATGGATTATGGATTCTAGTTTTTCGTTTTATGTTACACTCAAGGTGCGTTTGTTTCATGGAAAAGTTAATGATTAAGAAAAATATTTTCTTGAAAAATACTTTCTAAGAATACGATTAGTTTTCTTTTGTTTGGTATATATTATTGAAAACATTCTTTCCTGTTTGGACCTCATTGGAAAATGCTCTCTCGATAAAAAAATCAAATTTTTAAATAAATATTTATTTTTTATTTATTTTTTCCTTTTTTTCTCTTCTCTTTGAGCCGCCTCTCTCCACCTAACCCATCACCCCTTCCTCTTGTCCACCGCCATCTTTGATGACCTCACCTCCCTCTGCAGCGATTTCGTCCACCGAAGCTCGGTCGAGCTCTAAGCGCAGGCACAAACTGGTGAGCCTTGACCATGCCCAAGGCACAGGCGCACGCGTCGCAAACAAGGACGAACCTGGGCTTGTACTAGAAGAAGGCACAGGCGCACCGAATAGAGAAGCAGCAGAGCTCCCCAACAAGGCAAATAATGGCGAAGGGGAACTCGACGCGAACGGTGACAGACCAGAGCTCGCGGCAGGCTGAGCTATTCCAAAGGGCAACTAGCCTCCGAGGTGACGAGCCTCCGAGGCGACTGACAATAGCGTACGAAGAGCATTGGCGCCGAAGTCGTTGGCGTGGAGCTGAATCCATTGGAGAATGAAGGTGTAGAAGACGCCGACAAAGAGGAAGAGGAGGGAGCGAAGCCAACGGGAGCACAGGAGGGGCTAAGGTTGGAGGAGGCGGCGATGTCGAAAGGGAGGGGGCGAAGGAGAAGGAGAGAGGGGAGGAGTTAGGTTTACGTTCATGGGCAAAGAAAAAAAAAGAGAAAACAAGAAAAGGAAAAAGAAAGAAAAAAGAAAAGAAAAGATATAATAATAACAAATTCAAAAATTTTAATTAGAACTTTTTTAATAAGAATTTTTTCATTAAGCAAAGATCTTAAAACATTTTGGAAAACGTTTTCGATTCTTTCAAAGGGGAAATCATTTTTCTGAATTTAAGCTTTGGAAGAAAAACATTTTCTATTGACTAGGAAAACATTTTTCGTTGACTTATTTTTCTAAATGAACCAAATGCTGGAAAATAAGGAAAATGTTTTCTCGGAAATTGCTTTTCGCAAAACAAACACACCCTAAATAGATATCGGTTTACCACTTATCAATGGTGTAGTGTAGTTGGAAACAACGCCGCGTAACATACAGTGTCGTGAGTTGGTGATTTTAGAATTATGGACTGAAGGGAAGCATGTTTCAAAATTAATGAAGAAGAAGATTTCCTTGGGTGCTCTATATTCGGCCAAGGCAATTGATGGTCCGACAGGATCAAGGATTCTGACTGCGATCGCGGACACAAAAGGTCAAATGGGAACCTTTGGACATTCCAGGAATTGGAGGTAATTTAGAACGCCAATTGTCTGATTCTGCATATTGCAATACCAGACTTATGCCACGAACTCATTGCAGAAGACCCCACCCAACCAGACTTTTACACTACCATCGCAAACAAAAGAAGAACAAATGAAGGAACCATTTTCTTGTTTCTTCGACCCTCTCATTATTTCTCCGTGTTAGACCCTGGACATGCACATGCACACAAGTCACAGGCAGTTTTAGGTGATCTGGACCTCGATGGTCTTGGGCTTCTTGGGCTCCGGCGGTGGCCTCTTCTACACCTTTACTGTCAGCACCCCATCCTGGTATGCCGCTGTTATCTTCTCTGGGTCAGCGTTCTCCAGCAGCACGAACTTCTTCAGGAACTTCCTCTGCCTCCTCTCCATCTTTATGTACCTCAGCAGTCCCTCTCCCGCTCCATCCTTCTGAGCCCATCTATGTTGGAAGATATGCGGAATCCCGGATTACACAATCAAAGATCTGATTTGATTAGAAGATTAGAATTGTGTACATAATCAATTAAGATTAGATCTAGACATAGATTGATTCGTAGAATCATTTATTTCCTTTATTTATACACAATTTGTATTATATTTACAACAAGAATTGTACAGATTCATTTTTGAAGAGAATAGAAAGAAAATTGTTCCTTCTTCAGTCCTCGCCATCTGCAGATCTCCATCTTCTTTCATGGTATAAGAGCAGCCGATTATCTGAACCAAGCTTCCGCTTCCGCTAAATATTCCTCTCTTTGCTGTGACCTTCTGACCTTGAAGTTCTAACCTACGAAGAAGGGCATTTTCAGGCATAGTGTTACACTCAGAAATTTTTTTATTTACCATGGCTAATTTGCAAGATGAAGCATCTACCACCAGGAACCAATCTACTGGAGAGATCATTCCTGCTGCTGGAGTCATGCCTCAGATATCGACTTCACCTGTTACAACTCAAACAACAGAGCAGCTTTTATTTCCAACTCAGCTCGTGCAATGGCGGCTCACACAGGCTCAATTCACTATGGGGCAGCCCATGACGGGCCAGCCTTTCCAATGGATTCCATATCCAATTTATGTTGGGCCAAGCCCAAACTCATCATCGCCTGGGTATGTGGGCCACCAAAGCCATGTCTAATACGACGGGGGTCTGCCAGCCATAAAAGGGGCAAACCTGACCGACGGAGTGGAGCGGATGCATGGGTCGAGCGAACCGGGTATGGGTACGAATCCCTACCTAGGGTTTTTGAATGCGGGTTTTCCATTCGGGTTGAATGAATTGGGTCAAGGGACGAATCCCTACCCGAATCCTACGCACGGTTTTCTGCCGTTTCTAGCGGCGGCCTTCGCCGGACGGCCAGAACCCGGCGACCCCTTGTTTGTTTCCACAGCTGATGAACCAGAGCTGCAACTAATCAGTCAACAACTGACCGGGCCAGAAAGTTACCCCAAGTATTCGCAAGAATTCTAGCGTGCCCTAGCAACAAAAGACAATGATGGATTTCTTGACGGAACCATCCCGATTCCCCTTGACGAGCGATTGACCCGACTCTAGAGGAAGAGCAACCGCCCGGTTCGAACTTGGATCGGCAATTGTCTCTCCATAGAGGTCGCGGCCGGACTCCCACCGACAGAAGACGCCAAAGGCATGTGGGACAACATCAAGGAGATGTACGAGAAGTTGGATCAAGCAAAAATATTCACCCTTATGCAGGAACTCAGTGACTTAAAACAGGGGAATTCGACAGTCATGGCTTGTTTCAACAAGCTATCGTCGTTGTAGAACAGCCTCGAAGCAGTTGAAGAAAAACTCGAGGGCCCCAAATCCACACTCCGATAGTACAAATCCATCAAAGACAGGGAGAAAGCAACACGATTTTTGCTCATTTTAAATGACAGCTTCCTTACCTTTTGCTCGCAGATCTTGGCTATGGATCCCATGCCATCAATCGGGCGAATTTATCAACTGGCAGTACAAGAGGTAAGCCAACGATTCGCATCACCGGAGAGCACAAAGAGCGGCAAGAGTATCGCTCTTGCAGTTCGTGGGGAGCGAAGAGACGAACCTAGCAAAACCCTAGCAGAGAAGAGAGAGAGAGAGAGACGAGGCACGCTAGGGTTCCGCGGAGAAGGGTCGCTCGGTTTACGCGGAGACACGCAAGCCTATAAATTGGAAGGGATGAATGGCTCTGATCGAGCGCGCACATCCAACGGCTCACAGGAGACTGATCTTTCAAAGGGATCGGACGACCCAGATGAACTCGCAACAAAAGGATCCGACGGACAGATTTTTGCCACGTCATCTAGAAATTTCGAGCAAAATTTTAAAGGAAAGGGTAAATTATTTTGTGAGTATTGCAAGCGCTCTAATCACTCAATTGACAGTTGTTGGAAGCTGCACAGGAAACCAGCAGAAAAAGGAAAAAATATTTCAGCAGCATACCAATTGAATGGATCCACCGGCCCAAATTCTGATCACCCCATTACCTATGGACAGTACCAGCAACTGATGCAAGCTTTGCAAAAATTGGATGTTTCTAACAAAGGAGGCAGTTTTCTGGTATCACACATAGCTTGATTACTCTATATCAAGGAAAGCATGGATTATTGATTCAGGGGCAAGTGATCATATTATATGTGACAAGGGTCTTTTCTCAAGAATAAATGAGGAGCTGAATTTTCCTATTTCCATACAATTGCCTAATGGAAATATTAGCCATATTAATGTGACAGGAACAGTTAATCTCAGTCCTCAAATTATTCTTAAAAATGTCCTCTATGTCCCAGAATTCCAATTCAATCTCATTTCCGTGTCGAAAGTTTGCCAAGAAAATTCATGTCGAGTAATATTCAATACTGATACCTGTTTATTTCAGGCCCTTTCGACTGGCAGACTGATGGACTGGGGTAGTATTTCAAAATGACTATTTTTTTGGTCAAGCCTCCCAAGTAATTTTGATTTATCCAATTTTCTATTAAATAAATCCTCCTTGTGTAATTTGAGCTTGAATGACAAAAATTCTCTTATATATATGAGATTAAGCCACAATGCCACCTTTCCTTGTCCTAAATGTCCCATTTGTCCACTAGCAAAGCAGTCTCGTTCTCCTTTTCCATCTAGTAACTCTCGTGCTGGCGAATTTTTTTCTTTGATACATGTTGATATATGAGGACCTTATCATAAGGTTAATTATGATGGATCTCATTATTTCCTCACAATAGTAGACGATTATTCTTGTGCGACATGGATTTTGTTGATGCAATCAAAGGATAAGGCTTACTCTTATTTAAAGACATTTATCACCTTATCCAAAAATCAGTTTGGGAAATCAATCGAGCGAATCCGAACTGATAATGGAGCAGAATTTTTCAGTCACAATTGCTCCATACTTTTCTCATCTCATGGCATCTAGCATGAGAGTTCCTGCACTTATACACCACAACAGAATGGAGTGGTTGAGTGCAAGCATCGACACCTTTTAGAAGTCGCACGTGCCTTGAAGTTTCAAGCTTCAGTTCCAGATGATTATTGGGGAAATTGCGTCATCACAGCAGCTTATTTGATCAACTGTATGCCCACAAGATACTCAATTGATGAACACCATTCGAGCTACTCTATGGAAGAAAACCAGACCTACAACATCTCAAAATCTTCGGTTGTCTTTGATATGCTACAACATTGGGCTCTCAAGACAAGTTGACCCCACATGCTCAAAAGTGCATCTTCATGGATTATCCTAATCTGCAGAAGGGCTATCGAGTTCTTGATGTATCAACAAAGGAATTTTCTCATAAGCCGTGATGTACTTTTCCATGAAGACATATTCCCTTTCTCCAACATGGCGTCACCAAATGAGAATCCCAACATCAGCTCTAATCCTCATCGTCTCTCATATGACGACGCACTCTCTCCAGACCATGGTTACATACCACTGGTTCAATCAAGGAATCCATCTTTCACTCCTGCAATTATTCCAGGGGAGACACCATCTCCAGTGGAGAATCCACAATCATCAGCAAACCTGACAGAAAAAGAAGCTGAAGATGCCAATAATACTGAGGAAGAAGTCAGCCATGATGTCTTGCTACTCATCTCCAATGAGACAATTCCCACTCCTGCTGAAGATCATCCAAGACGTTCTCGTGGGGCCAGTCGACCTCCGACGTGGACCAAAGACTATATCTGTGCCACTCACAACTTTCCAGGTATCCAATATCCTGTCTCCTCCTATGTTTCCTTTCATAGACTATTAGAGGAACATAGATGTTGCATCAGTCGCCTATTAGAAAAACATGAACCATCTAGTTATGATAAGGCAGCTGTTGATCCTAGATGGCAGCAAGCCATGGCAGCGAAGTTAAAGGCACTGAATGACAACCACACATGGGATCTTGTCTCATTGCCACATAATCGGAAACCAATTGGGTGCAAATGGGTCTACAAGATTATATATCGTGCAGATGGATCCATTGAATGTTACAAGGCACGTTTGGTAGCCAAGGGATTTACTCAGCGAGATGGTTTTGACTACCACGAGACATTCTCCCTAGTTGCCAAGGATGTCACAATCCGCTCTTTTTTGACCGTCGCCGCTATCAATGACTCGACTCTACATCAAATGGACGTGCATAATGCCTTCCTCCATGGCAATTTAGATGAAGAAATATACATGGATGTTCCTCAGGGTTTACGGAG
Organism: Eucalyptus grandis; assembly: GCF_016545825.1. Taxonomy (NCBI): domain Eukaryota; kingdom Viridiplantae; phylum Streptophyta; class Magnoliopsida; order Myrtales; family Myrtaceae; genus Eucalyptus; species Eucalyptus grandis. Next base: position 7,730,770 of record NC_052614.1, read on the forward strand.
ATAGGGGGAGAATAAAGTGTGTCGTCTTTGCAAATCCCTTTATAGGTTGAAGCAAGCATCCAGACAATGGTATGCAAAATTTGCAAATGCTCTTACAACAGCAGGCTTCCAGCAATCAAAGCATGACTATGCATTGGTCACAAGAAACAGAGGTATGTCATCTATCTATTTGATGATATATGTCGATGATATTCTTCTTATGGAAATGATAAGGCTGCCATAGAAAGATTGAAGGAATACTTGCATGCTACCTTTCATATTAAGGACTTAGAAGCACCTAAATATTTCCTTGGAATCGAAATTGCTCGATCCGATTTAGGAATCTCCCTCAGTCAATGAAAGTTTATATTGGAGATTATATCAAAAGCAGGGCTATTGGGATGCAAACCAACATCAATTCCCATTGAGCAGAATACTAAATTGACCTATGCAGCTTATGGTGAGGGCATATCCAAAGATGACGACCCCATACTCAGAGATCCATCTGGGTATCATAGGCTTGTTGGGAAACTTCTATATCTGACAATGACGAGGCCGAACATCTCTTATGCAGTACAGACACTGAGCCAGTTCATGCATAGCCCAAAACAATCCCATTTCGATGCAGCCTTGAAGATTGTGAAATATTTAAAGAAATGTCCAGGACTTGGGATACTTCTGTCAAAGAAATGTGACATGAAGATGACAGCATACTGTGATGCAGATTATGCAACATGTCCTATAAGTCGAAGATTAGTCATAGGATATTGCATTAAATTTGGGGAATCACTTCTTTCATGGAAAATCAAGAAGCAACCCACTGTGTCTTTATCTTCAACTGAGGCTGAGTATCGAGCTATGGCCAAGACCACATGTCAAATAGTGTGGATGCGAGGTTTACTTAAGGATCTCGGGATAGAAGTGCAAGGACCAACCAGGCTATATTGTGATAACGATGCAGCTCTAAAACTTGCAGCGAATCCTATAGTAAATGAGAGAACCAAGCACATTGAAGTCGATTGTCACTTCACTTGAGAAAAGATACAAGAGGGCATGATTGAGACAAGAGGAATTGGGACAATGGAGCAGCTAGTAGATATCTTTACCAAGCCTCTATGTCAAAGACAACACGCATATCTGTTGAGCAAGCTGGGTGTCTTAGACATATAGGGCGTGCATGTTTGTATTCTTTTTTTTTTTTCTATTCAAGAACAGATTTTCTGTTTTTTTGTTCCCGGGAACAAAAAAAAACAACAGAAACGCGTTTGTTTGCATTTTTGTTCAAAATCTGTTTTTTTTTTTTTTTTTTTTGTTCTTGGAACAAAATTGGAACGGAAATAAGAACCAAAAAAAGTTGTTTTTTTTTTTTTTTGTTCGGAAACACTTCTAAATAACAAATTTTCTCTCTCCTCTCTTTTCTTCTCTTTTTTTTTCTTCTTATTTTCTTCTTTTTTTCTTTGGCCGGTCGCCGGCCTCAACCATGGCCGGAGACCGGCCGTCGAGGCCGGCGCCGCGACGCGGCCTCGCCTTGCCCAACCATGGCGAGGCTCGGCCTCGCCGGGGGCCGACGAGCCTCGTTGTGGATAGGCGAGGCTGCCGGCCCCGTCGCCGGCCGTCGCGGCGACCGGCCAAAAGAAGAAAAAAAAAAAAAAAAAAAAAAAAAAAAAAGGAAAAAAAATATTAAAAAACATAAAAAACAAAAAAAGAATATAAATTTACCAAACGTGTTTCTATTAAATTTTTATTCCTGGAACAAGTTTACCAAACACGTCTTTCGGTCAAAATTGTTCCTCGTAACAGAAATAGTTTTTCTATTTTTGTTCCCGAACAATTTTTGAACAAAAACACAAACAAACGCACCCATACGGACCACCAGCTTGAGGGGGAGTGTTAGAAGATATGCGGAATCCCGGATTACACAATCAAGGATCTGATTTGATTATTGATTTGATTAGAAGATTAGAATTGTGTACATAATCAATTAAGATTAGATCTAGACATAGATTGATTCGTAGAATCATTTATTTCCTTTATTTATACACAATCTGTATTATATTTACAACAAGAACTGTACAGATTCATTTTTGAAGAGAATAGAAAGAAAATTGTTCCTTCTTCAGTCCTCGCCATCTGCAAATCTCCATCTTCTTTCAATCTAGTCCTTCCCCTTCTCTCTCTTGTTCTCGCTGCTCACCCCCAGCATGTTCCCATCCTCTACCTGGATCGTGATTTACTAAAAAAAGATGCTTCGGTAATCTTCTGTAATTTACTATAAAAATATTACTAAATAGGGACATTCACCTTTTTAATGACACGTAGTCCATTTGATTCATCTGTATTGATCAATCTCATTTTCCTATTATAGAGCACACTCGAATGTCGAAGAAATGCAAAATTTGCCATCATTTTAGTAAATCCTTCACTAGGTAAGGTTTCTTTCTTTGATCAAAAGCTGTAAAGAAGTATTCGAAATTTAGGTCTAAATTGATGGGGAATTTTCTAAGATAGTCGCATACATCATTTTTGAAGTAAGAAGTTATCAATTATGGGGTACCTCAATTCGGTTACTACTTATTTTAATTACTAGGGCTTGGAAGAACTTATTTGTCGAAAACTTTAAATTGGCATCGCCTCTGAACAATGGCTGGAAAAGGAAAAGAACAAAGAAAACTGCCGTTGAGTATGTGTGTTAGTGATCATTTATAAACTATGGTTTTGTTGATCGCGATATTAATTTACCTACATGGTGGTCCTTTTTTTAATAGGCACGAGCTGTGACGTAATAATATTTATAGAAAAAGTTGAAGTTGAAAGTCAACTTATAATTTGCTTCGTATGTCTTATAAATCTAAAAATAGCACAGGCTTCTATATGTGGGGGCAAACTTATAATACAAGCTTCTCAGCAAAGGAAGCGTGACGTAGTAATTTAGCTATAATACAAGCTTAAACTGCACCTATAGTTAGTACTTTCCCAGTTCGCTTAGTAATCTAGCTATATAGTTCGTACTAAGAAATTCGTATCGCTCGGCTTGAGTGATTTTAATCTACATTTGGAGAAGTAAATTACCTCATGTTATCAGAAGTTTGAAGGTCTTAATGATCGTAATTCCTCTTGAGAGATATTATGCAATCTTAAATCATTTTAATTTTCACTTACCCCAGTCTTAGTAAATTTTAATTAAATGATCCCGGCATTTAATACTTTTGATTTTCGTAATTTTCCTTAATTAATTCTAAAATTTACAATTCTAGCGGAATAAACTTCCTTAAATGTCTATAAATCACCGCTCTAACATATTCCACCTGACATTTTTAAAAATTGATCCCATAGCTGAGATTTTTCGACTCTAAATCCAAGTCATATTCTGCCCAGACTTATGGTAATCGACAGAAATCAAATCAAGACAATACCGCCACATTGATAGTTGTGGAGGTGGCCATTTTACTTTTTCCACCTCCAACATGCGAATCACATAAAACATTCCTTGATCATCCAAGTAAAACCCCATCTTTTACATAGATTCAACACGCTTATAACATCCGTTGTTTCCCAAGCACATACACATACATGCAGTCTCAAATGTATCGTTGAAAAATATGCCGATTGGCATACTGAATAAACCAACACATACGATATAGCATCGACTCTTGCATGGTCTCGTGGCTCAGCGCACTTATTTTGGGACAATCGCACTTGCAGCGCGACACATAGCCACTAAGCTATAAGATCCTCCAACCTCCGTCTTTTGAAGGCTGCACGGACGAGTTTCAAAATTGAAGGACGACACCACATCAGGAAATAAAGAACCGCCGATACAGGGAATAACAGCAACATTAATTTAACCAGGTTATGTATAAAAATTCAGTCGGCCACTGCGACGACTAGTGTGGAGATGATATAAGTATGGAGCGTGAAATATAGCGCAATCCCTACCATCCCAAGGAGCGGACGCAGCTTTATAGGACGACCGCTTAGGGCTTAATCCCTAATTTAAAAAAAAAAAAAAAACATACGTGAGATTGTGGATACAGCGATATATCATAAACTTTAACCACGTGCATCACCGATATTTCAAATAAGGAAACGAAATATTCAACCACCAAATTAGACAAGATTTTCACTTAATATGAATATTAGCTTCCAAATTTGGATGTACGAATGGCGACTTGCGGATCACGATCGGGGCTTGCAATCTAGATGTTCGGGTTCGTTGCTTCTCGTGGTGAATGCGCCCGGAGATGAATGGTTCACGATAGAATGAAACTCGGTGATTTCCAAACAAAGCTAGTCTTCTCTTGGACGAGTGTTTTGATTCAATCAACACTGGGCAAGCCTTGGGTGAACCTACAAAATAAAACACAGCAGCAAATAACAACAGCAGCTTGTCGAGGCCGGTGAACAGCGCATGGTGGTCGTCGTGGGTCAGCATGCGGGCACGGTGCGGTGGCGAGGGGACCGGCGGCGGACTAGCAGCTTATAATTAATAATTGACCGCGATAATCGTAAATCATTCGTACGTCCGTGTAAATGGTAATTAGTACTCTACGTTTATAGATAGTTAATTACCTCAAGTTATCGTATGCTTAAAGGTCTTAGTGATCATAATTTTTATTGAGATATCTAAGCAATCTAATGTTTACTTTCGATTTCCTTATTTTTAGTAAATCTACAAAAATAATCCTTTAAATTTGTAATCAATGGATCCTATCCATAAGTAATAATCATTTTGATCGCCGTGAATTTCCTTAATTAATCATAAAACTTACAATTCCACTGGAACAAACTTCCTTAGTTGTCAATAAATTACCACTTCAACTGAACCCATGCTTCGACAGAAAAAAAAAAATAAAAAATAAAAAATAAAACTGATTCCATGGCTGAGATTGTTTGGAATTTAAATCCAATAAGTCATATTCTTTTTTTTTTTTTTTTAACCACCAAAAACCAAATCAAATAAAACAACCATCCACTATACATCTAAACTTCATCTTTCGCATAGATCAACACGCATAAAACATTCCTTGTTTCCACTAGCACATACACACATGCATGCATACTCAAATGTATTGTAGCTAAGTTGTCTAATCGGCACACTGGACAACACATACCATGTAGCATCTCCTCTTGCATGGCCTTAGAGCTCAAGGCACTTCTTATGAGACAAACACGTTTGCAGCAATATACAACCTCTTAGCTATAAGATCCTCCGGCTCCCGTCTTATTGAGGCTTTGCGGACGAATTTCAGGACTTTGGGTGCCATTTTCAGGATGAAGGGAACAATGTGGCACAGGAAAATAAAAGCCATTAATCCAGCCCATGTCAGCACCGCAACTCTAACTGTTTTATTTGTAACATGCAGTTCGCTATCCGGTGTGAAGACCCATATGGAGATGGAATAAGCCACGGCTGTGAAGATTATCGCAACCCAGGTTGTCAGCATTGCAATCCACGTGGTTATTTGAGCCTGCTCTAGAGGAAGACCACTTATGAAAAGCATAATAATGCTAAGCGATGTAACAAAGATTATCGCGTTACATGCTATGAATTTCATGTAATGGTCTGGGTACTTATCTGCCATTAAGGACTCGCCCGCATAATGTACCTCTTCTACATCATCTTGCCAAAGGCCACCAGGCGGGGTAATACTGGCTCGGAATGCCATGGTAGCTAGCAATACCACCACCACCACTAGCGTCTTATGCATATTGTTTTGCCACTCTCTCTTTACTTTGCTTTTGTCCTCTTCTCCTACAGGTGGATGGGAGGCATTGACCATGTTATTGGCATAGACTGTTTGTCGGGATGGGTCAAGATTCTCTGGAGTTTGAGGAACATAATGCATAATCTCTGAGACTTTTTCCGCGCTCTGGCCTTGTGCTAATAGGCCTAGTGCTGTGAAACCTCTGGAATTCTTAATGTTTGGGTCTACTCCTTTATCAATCAGGAAGACTATAGTCTGTAGAGGAGAAACAACAAAATGAACCAATTAGGGTCAGGTTTGAACTAGATGAGCTCATGTTACATACTTTTTAGGATTAACTTTGCTACTAGTGTTAGTAACGATTGTATGATGCCTTCAAAAGGGAAACTCATCCTTTGTTGAATCTCTTCTGTTATCTCTAGTTTTATGTATCTTCTAATCTTAGATAAATTTAGCATGATAATAGTGCAAAGATTACAGTTGTAGTTAATTATCAAAACGAGTTACTTCTTACCCCAATATTATGACCTGCAATGATTTATAAATGGATACCCTTTAGATTCTAAAAATTTCTAGGATACTTAGATTTCCTAGAAGGGAAAAAAAAACACAAATAATCCCTTATTTTTGGCCCAATGTGTAATACACTGTTGAATTTTCAACCCGTTCAATGTGGTACTTGAAGTATTCCTAAATGTTCAATGCAATTCCAAAACTTTTAATTTGTTTGATCCAGTATCTCAATTTTCCATTAAAAAAAAAAAGTCAAAAGCTTTCTTAATCACACTATTGCTTGGATTTTAGATAAAAAAAAATTATTTCAGTCCATTACATAAATCAACCAAAAAAAATGATTATTACTTCTTCTTTTTTACCTTTTTGACCTTCATAAATATTATGATAGTTTTATTTAAACATATTTAACTTATAATCTTTATATTAACAAAAGTAGAACATCATTTATAGTTGTATCGGATTGATGTTCTTGCTATCTTAATTTTCTAATTTGCAAATTTAACTAAATTTAACTGAGAAAACACGAAACACAAAATCTTGATATTTTAATCTATCTAAAAAATTAAAATGAGATTTAGATTAATATAAATATGATAAATTTATTGATAAATGAATATCATTTTTAAACATTCTTATGAAAATACTTATTTTAAAGTTGAGAATGTATGTGTCCAATATAACTCTAACATTCTTACCATTATAGAGATCACAAATTAAAATAAACTTAAATGGAACAAAAGTAATATTTGTAAAAGTAAAATGGTAAAAGATAACAAAAAGATCAAGTATTTTTTTATATAAGGAATTGACTAAAATGAAAATAAAAATTCTAAAATTTTGGTACTAGTGTAATTGTAATAACTTGTAAATAGCACCAAAAGACTTATTTGACTTTGTTATGGAAATTTGAAAGACTAAATCGATCAAATAAAAAATTTAGGGATTGAATTGAATATTTATAAATAGTTCAAGGATCACATCGATTAAATTAAAAGACCAAAAAATGACATCGCATATTGAGCTAAAATTTATGAATTGTATGTGTCGTTTTCCCATCTAGAACCGCATTTTTTGTTGATGAGCTCACTGAATTTGACTAGTACATAGGCTTGATTGTATGAACGTACCTTAGTTTGTCTATCTGCAGTAGCCAAATGCAAAATTGTGTCGCCATATTCGTCCCTTAAGTTTATGAAGTGATTATCGTCCAAGATATCCATCAAAAGTTTCAAAGCTTCTAGTTTGTTGTGCTTCACGCACAAATGCATGATCGTCTGGCCATGTGCGATGACACTACAGGCCGCATCAGGTTTCGTTCGAACCAAGAGTTCCAACACATCCACATGCCCTTTCATGGCCGCAACATGAAGTGGGTTTCTTTCATATTTGTCCCGGGCGAAACATATTTCAGGGTCAACTCTTAACAAACTTGCCACTATGTCAAGATACCCTTTTGCTGCCGCGAGATGAAGAGGCGTCGAACTCTGAGAATCTTGCTCTTTTACTAGCTCGGGCTTCCGAGCAAGGACCTCTTCCACAAATTTCAAGTGTCCGAGCATGGCTGCGATGTGCACAGGAGTCTCAGTGTGATTCCCGATCATGATTCGATCGAGAAGCAACTTATCTTTTTCGAGCAACTCAAGCAAAGAAGGCACGTTTCCTTTCACAGCGGCTTCGTAAAGCTCGGAGTCCATGTTTGGATCTTTTAAAAGAGAGTTTCGAAACACTTACTCCTCTATTTGGGGACTTGAATATATATAGTCGCAATCAAGTCAACCGTGACGGTAGTCTCGATGAAGACCGAAAAACGATTGGTAGATATCTCTCTTAACTGCAAGTACGGGTCTCGGACAAGGTGATGATTCTCGGAGCTTTATTGTGGGTAGGGATTCGCCTGTTGGCCATTTACTGACGAATCTAGTCTCCATTTGGTCCTATATAGGTCAAGCTCTCACATGTAACTATGCCCCGGTTGAATCAAGACATCGTTTGATCACGTAAAACAGCAACACTATTCATGCTTTTAATTCTGGAATTACGTCATTCGCACAAACAGGTGTATTACTTTGAAAGGACACATTTCATCAATGTGTGAGAACTAAATTTTTGCACTAACGCTCGCGCAATCAGAGGGAGCCGTAACCGAGGCACAATAAGAGAAATTATTCTGCCATATGGCTATGTTAGGAAGATAGTTACAGGTGAGCAATAGTATCATCAGCACATTCGGATTCAATCTTCTTAACACGGTAATCCCCAGTGACTTCAAGCTTGCAATTAGTTTAAGCTCAATGTAGAGGCATCAGCCTCACTATGCCTTCAAAAATTTTACCAAAGAGAGTTAATCTTCATTTTCTTCCATTAAAATTTCAAAGATTGAAGGATCATAACTTTCTGATGGATTTGGTCAGTCACGAAAGGCCTAAATGGTACTAGGTAGGGAAATGAATCACATAGAATGTATAAACCAGTCCCCACAGGAAAGGCTCTCTTATTTAGATGAAGAAGCCTAGGATGATTCTGCCCACAACCGCTTGGACAGATGTCATTCGCGGCTCTATAGACCTAGTCAAACCTGGCAGCACAGACCGGTTAGAGACATTTGGAATCTACTTATAACTGTTTATTAAGGGAATCAAGCGGACAGTTAAAATCTACTTGCAACTGTTTCTAGGGGCAATCAAGAAGAGACCCGCAATCTCTTATTCAAATTTGTATCGTGTCAAATCGAATTTTAATTTGTTTGGAAGTCCTTGACGTAGATTGCCCTAAGGAAGCTATTATTCTCTTCTTGATCGTCGCTTCTCTTGCTTCATTGTGATGACTTTCTTCCCTTAAACCACGACCAGACATTTTTCTCAACTATTGCCATAGAACGATAGCCTTCCCCACCAGAATCCTTCCCCACAGAAAAGCAACTTTCTCTTTCAGCAAAGTTTTTGGCATGAAGTGAGCGACCTTGAGACATCATATTCTAAGTCACTTATTACAATGACTTGACATTACAAAGAATCAATCCAACGCGTTCTGCATCACCCTTACTCTTGTCTGCAAGTATGTGGCCTGGTTCATCCAAAGAATCTAGGATGTCAGATGAGGGAACGATTCTTCGAGTTCATGCGAGGATGCCATCTATATATGAACAGAGGTTGTTCCTTCATATGTTCAGTGGATTCAGTCGCGGATATGGCTTTTGCCCCATGTATGTCTGTCTGTGTGCTTGCTCACATGTGTTAAAACCTTAGATTGGCCAAGTTGAGCAGCAAGAAAGTTAAGCATATGAATCTCCTATGTCAGAATCGAAGATTTTTGAAAAATTATGTACTGGTTTTAGACTCTTGAAAGATAGACATAGTGTTATAGTCCCCAAGGCCTTCACATGATGTTAGACATGATTGGCTAATATCAATGACCATAATTTTCTACCGTACTTTTGCCGAAAGACATATCAGCATCATTCTTTTCCTTTTCTTTCGAACATGGACATGTGCGAACGCGTGACCTTGACCTACATAGACCAAATGCAAACAGTGTCACCACGAAATGGTCCCCAACTGTATCCCCCAATTCCCTAAAAGCAGCATGTCAACTTCAAGAACTTCTATTATAGTCTTATTTGAACCTGCACATTACTTGATTCTTCGGGAGGATTATTCAACTTTATGAACTGTGTTAGGAAAATGCTTGAAATGAGCAATAGTGTCATAAGTGCATTTACGGGTTAGTCTTTCTACCAAAATAGTCGCAAATGGTTTAGAGCTAGCAACAAAATTAAGCACAATGAGCAATCAGCAGTCCTGCTATACATTTGATTACCCGTTTCTGTTCGAAAACCAATTAACATTTGAAGGTATGATCAGTAAAAAGAAATGATTATAAATTGGAGAAGGGAAAGCCAAAATTGTCCAAATCAATTTGACAAGTTAAGCTGCTTCCCAGAAAGAAAGAGCAAGAAGACCAAGTCACGTGACAAAATTAAGCAGGTTACGTACTCGGATCACTTGCTCCACTGCATTCAGAAAACATGTCAAAGAATTCTCGAAATTGTTTTGATTCTTCCTCACGTGACGTGGGTAAAAAAATTTGTAGGCACGTAATCTCTATATTGACTTTCATTTTTTCAACAGCGGAGGGGGTGAACAGTGTACATTAGGAGGACGGAGAGCTGCCGCGCCCATCGCTGGGGATGTATTAGGGCGAGTTTCGTTCGGCCATCCAATGATGAGTATTTTGATCCTATCCATCGTGTCGATGGCTGCAGTGAGGACTTCTCTTATGTCGCTATGTTCACAGCAGTGTATTAGCCCTTCAGAGCACCCATTCGAAGGCATTACGCTTTTGCCTTCTAATCAAGAGACCACAAGCAGGTGCCCAGCTGCACTCGCCTCCTCGTGGATGCGTCCAAGCCAGGCGCGATCGGCTGCTGATCCTTTGGTCACACAGAGGATGCAGATGAAGCCCTGCGTGGGGGAGCAAGTCAGATCAATTTCTGCAGGAATATCAGCTAAATAAAATGTTGTCAAACATCATTCCTCTCCTTTTCTTAAAAATATGGACATATGTGAAAGCGTAGACTCGACTAAAATTCATAGAGCTCGAACTCATGTTTGGCTCTCTAAAATGGGAGTTTGGGGATACTCACTACAATTGGTTCTTGGGAATTGAGAAGAAACCTGCAATCTCGCCTTTAAGTTTGTTGTTGTGTTAAATTGAATTTTAAATTTTTCTAAAGTCCCTCGTAAATTGGCCTTAGTCTTAATTACGCTAATGTTCTTCGCTCAACCACCACCAGATATTTTACTCACCATCTTAGATATGAGTGGCTAAGATCAAAGACTAAAGTTCTCTAAAGTTATTTCGCCAAAAAATGAGAGATATGCCAAACATCTTTCCCCTCATTTTCTTACAAATATGGACATTTGTGAAAGAATGGACTTGACTGTCGTGACCTCGCCCGGCCCTCCTACGGGCGCTCGGAGGCTAATGGCTCGCTAAGTGCAAGCTCAGTCCGGGCTTTCCCTAACCCACTAATTTACCAATTTATGGTTTGACTTTTTAGCCTATAAGTCATTTTCAAGGTCCCGATCCTAATTTCTTTAGTTGTGCAAGAATAAAATTTGTAGAACTTGGACCCCATGTTTGGCTGTCTAAAATGGGAGTTTGGGGATAGTCACTACAATTAGTTCTTGGGAAATAAGAACAAACTTACAATCTCCCCTCTAAATCTGTTGTGTTGAATTGAATATTAAATTTTTTTAAGTCCTCGTAAATTGTCCTTAGTCCTACTTACGCTAATGTTCTTCACTCAACCACCACGAGATATTTTACACACAATCTTAGATATGATTGGCTAAGATCAAAGACTAAAGTTCTCTAAAGTAATTTCGTCAAAAAATTAGAGATATGTCAAACATCATTCATCTCATTTTCTTTCGAATATGGACATATGTGAAAGCATGGACTTGACTATCGCAATCTCTTTGAACCCTCACGTGGGCACGTGGAGGCTAATGGCTTGCTAAGTGTAAGCTCAGTCTAGGCTTTCCCTACAAGTTATTTTCAAGTCTCTTATCCTAATTTCTCTAGTTGCGCAAGAGTAAAACATGTAGAGATCGGACTCCATGTTTGGCTCTCTAAAATGGGAGTTTGGGAATACTCACTACAACTGGTTCTTCGGAATTAAAAAGAAATCTACAATCTCTCCTTTAAATTTGTTGTGGTGTTAAATTGAATTTTAAATTTTTATAAAGTCCTTGTAAATTGGCCTCAGTCTTAATTACACTAATGTTCTTCGCTCAACCACCACGAGATTTTTTACACACGATCTTAGATATGATTGGCTAAGATCAAAGACTAAAGTTCTCTAAAGTAATTTTGCCGAAAAATTAGAGATATGTCAAACATCAGTCCTCTCCTTTTTCCTATGAATATGGACATAGGTGAAAGCGTGGACTTCACTATCGCGACTTCTTGGAACCCTCCTGCACGAGCTCGGAGGGCAATGGCTCCCTAAATGTAAGCTTTGTCTGGGCTTTCCCTGCAAATTATTTTCAAGTACTTGATCCTAATTTCTCTAGTTGCATAAGAGTGAAATTCGTAGAGTTTGGACTCCATATTTGGCTCTCTAAAATGGGAGTTTGGGAATACTCACTACAACTGGTTCTTGGGAATTAAAAAGAAACCTACAATCTCTCCTTTAAGTTTGTTGTGGAGTGAAATTGAATTTTAAATTTTTATAAAGTCCTTGCAAATTGGCCTCAGTCTTAATTATGCTGATGTTCTTCGCTCAACCACCACGAGATATTTTACACACGATCTTAGATATGATTGGCTAAGATCAAAGACTAAAGTTCTCTAAAGAAATATCGCCAAAAAATTATAGATATGTCAAACATCAGTCCTCTCCTTTTTCCTACGAATATGGACATAAGTGAAAGCACGGACTTCACTGTTGCGACCTCTCGAAACCCTCCCGCACGAGCTCGGAGGGCAATGGCTCCCTAAATGTAAGCTCCGTCTGGGCTTTCCCTACAAATTATTTTCAAGTACCCGATCCTCATTTCTCTAGTTGCATAAGAGTGAAATTCGTAGAGTTTGGACTCCATATTTGGCTCTCTAAAATGGGAGTTTGGGAATACTCACTACAACTGGTTCTTGGGAATTAAAAAGAAACCTACAATCTCTCCTTTAAGTTTGTTGTGGTGTGAAATTGAATTCTAAATTTTTATAAAGTCCTTGCAAATTGGCCTCAGTCTTTATTATGCTGATGTTCTTTGCTCAACCACCACAAGATATTTTACACACAATCTTAGATATGATTGGCTAAGATCAAAGACTAAAGTTCTCTAAAGAAATATCGCCAAAAAATTAGAGATATGTCAAACATCATTCATCTCCTTTTCTTTCGAATATGGACATATGTGAAAGCATGGACTTGACTGTCGCGATCTCTCTGAACCCTCCCATGAGCACGTGGAGGCTAATGGCTTGCTAAGTGTAAGCTCAGTCTAGGCTTTCCCTACAAGTTATTTTCAAGTCTCTTATCCTAATTTCTCTAGTTGCTCAAGAGTAAAATTTGTAGAGCTCGGACTCCATGTTTGGCTCTCTAAAATGGGAGTTTGGGAATACTCACTACAACTGGTTCTTGGGAATTAAAAAGAAACCTACAATCTTCCCTTTAAATTTGTTGTGATGTTAAATTGAATTTTAAATTTTTATAAAGTCCTCGTAAATTGGCCTCAATCTTAATTAATCTAATGTTCTTCGCTCAACCACCAGGAGATATTTTACACATGATCTTAGATATGATTGGCTAAGATCAAAGACTAAAGTTCTCTAAAGTAATTTTGCCGAAAAATTAGAGATATGCCGAACATCATTCCTCTCCTTTCTCCTACGAATATGGACATATGTGAAAGCGTGGACTTCACTATTGCGACCTCTTATAACCCTCCCGTAGGTGCTCGAAGGCAAATGGCTCGCTATGTGTAAGCTCAGCATAGGCTTTCCGTAACCCACTAATATACAACTCATGATCCGAGTTTTTAGCCTGCAAGTTAGTTTTAAGTCCTTAACCCTAATTTCGTTGGTTGCATAGTAGTAAAATTCGTAGAGCTCGAACTCCTTGTTCCGCTCTCTAAAATGGGAGTTTGGGGATACTCACTACAATTGGTTCTTGGGAATTAAGAAGAAACCTACAATCTCTCCTTTAAGTTTGTTGTTGTATTAAATTGGATTTGAAATTTTTCTAAAGTCTTTGTAAATTGGCCTCAGTCTTTATTACGCTAATGTTCTTCACTCAACCACCATCAGATATTTTACACACCATCTTAGATAAGAGTGGCTAAGCTCAAAGACTAAAGTTCTCTAAACTAATTTCACCAAAAAAATGAGAGATATGTCAAACATCATTCCTCTCATTTTCTTACAAATATGGACATTTGTGAAAGAATGGACTTGACTGTTGCGACCTCGCCGAGCCCTCCTATGGGTGCTTGGAGGCTAATGGCTCGCTAAGTGCAAGATCAGTCCGGGCTTTCCCTAACCCACTAATTTACGAATTTATGGTTTGAATTTTCAGCCTGTAAGTCATTTTTAAGTTCCCGATCCTAATTTCTTTAGTTACGCAAGAGTAAAATTTGTAGAACTTGGACCCCATGTTTGGCTATCTAAAATGAGAGTTTGGGGATACTCATTACAATTAGTTCTTGGTTATTAAGAACAAACTTACAATCTCTCCTCTAAATTTGTTGTTGTGTTGAATTGAATTTTATATTTTTTTAAGTCCTCGTAAATTGGCCTTAGTCTTAATTACGCTAATGTTCTTTGCTCAACAACCACGGGATATTTTACCCACGATCTTAGATATGATTGGCTAAGATCATAGACTAAAATTCTCTAAGGTAATTTCGCCAAAAAATTAGAGATATGTCAAACATCATTCCTCTCCTTTTGTTATGAATATGGTCATATGTGAAAATGTGGATTTGAGTATCATGTCCTCTCTAACCCTCTTGCGGGCGCTCGGAGGCTAATGGCTCTCTAAGTGTAAGCTCAGTCTGGACTCTCCTTAACTCATTAATTCACAACTTATGGTCCCAGTTTTTAGCTTACAAGTTATTTTCAAGTTTTCGATCCTAATTTCTTTGGTTATGCAAGAGTAAAATTTTGTAGAGCTCAGACTCTATGTTTGGCTCTCTAAAATGGGAGTTTTGGGATACTCACTACAATTGGTTCATGGGAATTAATAAAAAAACCTACAATCTCTCCTTTAAGTTTGTCGTTGTGTTGAATTGACTTTTAAATTTTTTTTTAAAGTCCTTATAGATTGGCATCAGTCTTAATTACGCTTAATTATGCTGATGTTCTTCGCTCAACCACCACGAGATATTTTATCCACGATCTTAGATATGATTGGCTAAGATCAAAGACTAAAGTTCTCTAAAGAAATATCGCCAAAAAATTAGAGATATGTCAAACATCATTCATCTCCTTTTCTTTCGAATATGGACATATGTGAAAGCATGGACATGACTGTCGCGATCTCTCTAAACCCTCCCATGGGCACGTGGAGGCTAATGGCTTGCTAAGTGTAAGCTCAATCTAGGCTTTCCCTACAAGTTATTTTCAAGTCTCTTATCCTAATTTCTCTAGTTGCGCAAGAGTAAAATTTGTAGAGCTCGGACTCCATGTTTGGCTCTCTAAAATGAGAGTTTGGGAATACTCACTACAACTGGTTCTTGGGAATTAAAAAGAAACCTACAATCTCCCATTTAAGTTTGTTGTGATGTTAAATTGAATTTTAATTTTTTATAAAGTCCTCGTAAATTGGCCTCAATCTTAATTAAGCTAATGTTCTTCGCTCAACCACCAGGAGATATTTTACACATGATCTTAGATATGATTGGCTAAGATCAAAGGCTAAAGTTCTCTAAAGTAATTTTGTCGAAAAAATTAGAGATATGTCAAACATCATTCCTCTCCTTTTTCCTACGAATATGGACATATGTGAAAGCGCGGACTTCACTGTTGCAACCTCTGGAAACCCTCCCGCAGGCTCTCGGAGGCTAGTGGCTCGCTAAGTGCAAGCTCTGTCTGGGCTTTCCCTGCAAATTATTTTCAAGTACCTGATCCTAATTTCTTTAGTTACGCTAGAGTTAAATTTGTAGAACTTGGGCCCCATGTTTGGCTGTCTAAAATGAGAGTTTGGGGATACTCATTACAATTAGTTCTTGGTTATTAAGAACAAACTTACAATCTCTCCTTTAAATTTGTTGTGGTGTTGAATTCAATTTTATATTTTTCTATGTCCTCGTAAATTGGCCTTAGTCTTAATTACGCTAATGTTCGTCGCTCAACAACCACGAGATATTTTACACACGATCTTAGATATGATTGGCTAAGATCATAGACTAAAGTTCTCTAAGGTAATTTTGCTGAAAAATTAGAGATATGTCAAACATCATTCCTCTCCTTTTGTTATGAATATGGTCATATGTGAAAGTGTGGATTTGAGTATCACGTCCTCTCTAAACCCTCCTGCAGGCGCTCAGAGGCTAATGGCTTGCTAAGTGTAAGCTCAGTATGGACTTTCCTTAACTCATTAATTCACGAGTTATGGTCCAAGTTTTTAATTTACAAGTTATTTTCAAGTTTCCGATCCTAATTTCTTTGGTTATGTAAGAGTAAAATTTGTAGAGCTCGGACTCTATGTTTGGCTCTCCAAGATGGGAGCTTCGGGATACTCACTACAATTGGTTCATGGGAATTAATAAAAAAAACCTACAATCTCTCCTTTAAGTTTGTTGTTGTGTCGAATTGACTTTTAAATTTTTTAAAGTCCTTGTAAATTGGCCTCAGTCTTAATTACGCTTAATTACACTGATGTTCTTCGCTCAACCACCATGAGATATTTTACACATGATCTTAGATATGATTGGCTAAGATCAAAGACTAAAGTTCTCTAAAGTAATTTTGCTGAAAAATTAGACATATGTTGAACATCATTCCTCTCCTTTTTCCTACGAATATGGGCATATGTGAAAGCGTGGACTTCACTGTCGCGATCTCTCGGAACGCTCGCGCGAGCGTTGACGGCTAACAGCTCACTTAGTATAAGCTTCGGCTGGGCTTTCACTAGACCATCAAGTCACAACTTATGAGCCAAATTTTTAACTTGCAAATCATTTTTATTTATGAGTTGTCTTTAATCAATTTGTGATGAATCGATTAAAAACCAAGTAAAAAATTGAGAGAAATATTTTTTGTTACACAATTAGAGAAATTAGGATCAAAAATTTGATTATACTAGTTTATCAATTAAGGCCTTTTTCCAAATTTGATCGTGTTTAAACACTTGTGTTTGCTTCTTTTTTTTAATGCATTTTTTTTAAAGAAAACTACTTAAAATTTATTTTTAAAGCCTTTTGCTAGTTTTCGAAAAAAAAATCGGATTTTTTTTTGTTTATAATTTTTTAAATATTAAAAAGCTATCATTATTTTTTAATTGATAATAGGGAGCGGGGTTGGATGTCCGGATTCGACCCGGGTGGGGCCGAACCAGACCTTGGCGGATCGGGCTTAGCGAATGAGCCCATCCGGCAACATTCTTAACCCAAGAAAATAAAACAAAACCCAGCCCACAATTTTAACAACCAAAGCCGGGCCATTATCGCATCCGAGCCCAACCTCGGGAAACCAACCTTACAACCCGGCCGGATCTCACGCCCGACCCGAATGACACGATTCGCGCCCGGTTCCTCCACCGTTCCGCGCGCGCTCGCGCGTCGCCTAGCACGGCGAGGCCGAGGACTCGGCCTCCGGCCGACCATCCACCGTCGCGACCATGGCTCGGCCGAGCCTTCTCCCGACTTGCGACGCCTCGACGACGGCCAAAACAAAAGGCACGACAATTGGATCTCGTTAGGTCATATCATCGAGCGTTGGTGCAAGCTATAAAAACGGGAGGTTTTTGGCGTCATCAGGACTCAAACCCGAGCCAAGATCCTCACCGGAGGAACGACAACTCACGGAGCAGGTAGATGGAGGTCGGTCCGGGTCGAAAGTTTGCGCAAGCCGGATGGCGCGAGCTGCCCGCGAGCCCAAAACACATGGCTATGGCGGGGCACTAAAGGGGGCTCACCGACTTGGGCCGGAGGACGTCGTCCGAGAGAAGTCGCTGGCCAGGGCTCGTGCGAGGCCGAGGCTCACTCGCTCTGTCTCGATCCGGATTCCTCTCTCCCGCAGATTCTAGTGTTAATCTTTTAGCCATTCATCTCTATAAGATATGCATATGTGTTTGAGAAATGTTTTGCGGTCAAAGTTATCCAAATCAGGAAGGTTTTGTCACCATCAAAAAGGGGAGATTGTTGGAGAAATCTTCGTGAAGTGTTTTGAAGTTGACAAAACGTTTCCATCGAGTCTAGTCTCGAAGGTCGCAGACTCGTTGGTTAAAGTCTCGAAGACTTCCGGACAGAGACTCAAGACTCAAAGTCTATCCTCATTGACAGTCTCTAATCCGTTGAAGAAAGGTTATCCGTAACCGGATGTTTTGTTCAGATTTAACCTTATCATCGGAGAAGATCTCGTGGTTGGAGAAGACATATAAGAATCCTTTGATTGATCAAGATTGATTCAATGACTGAAGATTCGATGATTGTCTAAATATTATTGGAAGGTTCTACTTATGGAAACCGAGATCCCGATTGTATGGGCGAACAGATTGATGGGCTATCAACACGTTCCTTTAATAGCTCGAACAATCTTCCTAATTGATTCCGTCCAACGGGTAGATTGGAGGAATTCCTTTGGTAAGTGCCAACGGGTATGATGGCATAAAGGAGTATATAAGGAAGACGTTCTTAGTTATTCGAGGTGTGCGCGATAGAAGAATTCCAAAGTCTGAAGCTCCTATTTGTTTAGATAAATCTTTTGAGCGAATACTTGTATACAAAAGAGAGTCTATATTTGTGAGAGACCTTGAGGAGGTGTGGTAAAACATCTACACTGTGGAATCAAGGCAAAGCTGTGCTGTAACTTCTCTTTTGATCATAGTGAAATCCAGCCGGTGGGTCAATCGGTGCGGAAGAGTGGACGTAGGCTTGGAATAAGCCGAACCACTATAAATCCCGTGTTCAATTTTCTCTTCCTCACTCTCTCTATCTCAATCGTATTTCATTTTGTTAATTAAGAGAGAATTTACTTTCTATCATATGTTAAGAATCGCTTCCGTATATCGATAAATTGTTTAGGCACCTATTCACCCCCCTCTAGGTACTCATACTAGCAATATCAATTGGTATCAAAGCCCATGTACTCACTTTGTTTGAAGTGTTTTACTTCAGAGTTAAAGATCCATGGCTAGTATGCTAGCACCAGGGCTGATGGAAGGGCAAAGTAATACCAGACCACCCTACTTTGATGGAAAGGATTACAACATCCGGAAGAACAAGATGAAAGCTTTCCTACGATCAAAGGATCCTCCGGAATGGGATGTTGTAGAAAAAGGAATTACTCCTACCACCGCACGTCTCGAAAGAGGAAAAGAAACCGAAGAAACCAGCGGAATGTCTCGGGAAGAAATAATCAAGAGACAAACACTCGATGCAAAAGCAATTTACTCCTTATATTGTGCTTTATCACCAACTGAATATAATAGAATATCTTCTTGTGGTACAAAGAAAAGAAGTTTGGGACAGATTGCATATCACCTATGAAGGAACAGATCGAGTGAAGGAAACAAGAATCAACATTCTTCTCGGTCAATACGAAGCCTTGAGGTAATGAAACCAGGAGAATCAATATCGACATGTTTAGTCGTTTTACGATATTGTGAATGGTCTTGAAAATCAAGGTCAACCAACCTGATCCCCGAAGGTAAACAAGCTACTTGCGTGGACTCTCCGAGGATTGGAATCACATAAAGACTTCGATAAGAGAGATGCGAGAGAATCATGCCACTATCCGTCGATGAGCTGATTGGAACTCTTCAGTCCTATGAAGTGGAAAGGATCAATGAAGATGAAGATCCAAAAGGTAAGAAATCCATTGCATTAAAATCAAATGATGATTCTCGATGATACAGATTCGAAGATGATATGGACGATGAGGAGCTTGCTCTCATGATAAAAAGATTCAGAAAACTAAATAGAAAAGGAAGAAGGTTCAACTCAAAGAAACAAAGCTTTCAAAGACAAAGACCAAGTACGTTGATGATGAGGAACCAAATAAAGATGTAGTCTCTTTGAATGCAAGAAAAAGGGACACATCGTATCTCAACTGTCCTCTTCTCGAAGAAGAAGAGAGGAAAAGCTGAAAAATTTCGAAAGCTCTCAAAGCCGAAACACGGAGTGATGCGAGTGTGAAGAAAGTGATAATGAATATGCCAATCTATGTCTGATGGCACAATCAGACTCAGACTCTAGATCAAGCTCAGGATCAGACTCAGACAGTGAATTTGAGGCAAGTGATTTTAAAATTCCTGTCAAAGTTTCTAAATATATTGATGAACTATGCTTTAGTCTTAAGACTTCTCTCAAAAGAATTTCCGAACTGAAAAAAAGAAAACTCAGCTCTAAAACAAAATGAAAATGTTTTAGCGAAAGAGTCAAAAGTCTAGACTTGTCTGTTTCCAATCTTAAAGAAAATGAAGATAATCTTTTAAAAGAAAATGCTTTTTAAAAACAGATTTATCAAATATATCAAAGAAATTTTCTATAGGGTCTGAAAAACTTGAGAAAATTCTTTCAAAGACAAAGACCTTACTTCAATAAGTCGGGTCTAGGTATGTGAAGAAACAATCCCATTGATTGATTTTCCTAAAGTAAAAGAAAGAATTAAGAAAAGACTCTCGAGTGAGGTTTACAAAAATCACTTCAAGAAAGTTTTTGTAAAACCCGTAGGCGAAATGCTCTCGGATGTTCTAAGTGCAACAGTCCAGGATCACTTTGAAAAAGAGTGTCCTATGGTATGGAAACCTGTTAAGATAGTATTGGCTAATACTGTTTATCTTACTAACACCAAAGGACCCAAGAAAATTTGGGTACCAAAGAAAGCGTGAGACTTTATTTTAAATGCAGGTCTCCGTCAAGAAACAGTAAAGTGGTATCTTGACAGCGGATGCTCAAGACACATGACAGAGACTCAAATTGCTTTATAAAGATTGCTCAAGTAAATGGTGGAAAAGTTTCATTTGGAGGAAACAAAGAAAGGAAGTATTGTGGGATTTGGAACTTTGTGAAAATTGGAACTCTCACAATAAGTAATGTTTCCTTAGTGGAAGGACTCAATTACAATCTTCTCAGCATTAGTCAATTGTGTGATACCGGTTTCAAGATCTTCTTTCAAGAAGGAACATGTTACGGAATCGGCAAAGACTCTACTCGAGTCTTTTATGGGTCAAATACATGGAAATATCTATCTTCCGGATGTGAAACCAAATGAATCGCAATGCCTTATCTCAATTCAAGACGAAGCAAGCTTATGGCACAAAAACTTGGTCATGTCAACATGAAGCAATTAGCCAAAATTTCTTCAAAACAGCTTGTTCGAGGACTACCCAAATTGCCATACCAAAAGACTCGATTCATGCACTCCATGTATTCTCGGGAAAGCGGGTAAGAAATTCTTTTAAGCCAATTAATTATGTCTCTACTAATCATGTACTACGCTTCTTTGCATATGGATCTCTTCGGACCAACCAGAACTCAAAGTATTGGGGGTAAGAAGTATTGCCTAGTAATTGTTGATGATTACTCCGTTTTTACTTGGGTATATTTCCTTGCAAGTAAGTTCGAAACCTTTTCGTATTTTGAAAAATTTGCTAAAATGGTTCAAAATGAAAAAGGATGTGTTATATCTAGTATAAGAACAGATCATGGAGGTGAATTTGAAAATCAAGATTTTACAAAATTCTGTGATGAATCTGTTTTGTAAGCATGTGTTTTCCTCTCCATATACTCCTCAAAGCAAAATGGAGTTGTGGAAAGAAAGAACAGAGATCTCTTCAAGAAATGGCTAGAACTCTTTTAATTGAAAGTAAAATTTCTTCTCGATTTTGGGCTGAAGTTGTTTCAACAAAGCATTCTATATCATCAATAGAGTCTTCTTAAGATCTATTCTTCAGAAAACCCCTTATGAGTTATTCAAAGATAAGAAGCCTATTGTTTCATACTTTCATGTATTCGGGTGCAAATGTTTCATATTGAAAAATGCAAAAGATCAAGTTGGTAAGTTTGAAGAAAGATCGATGAAGGTATCTTCCTTGGATATTCTACTTCAAGCAAAGCCTACGAGTCTATAACAAGAAGAGCCGACCGTGGAGGAGTCAATGAATGTCAAATTTCAAGACTCAACGCAAGATGAATCAAGTCGACTCATCAAGAAGAGTCCGAACCGCTCTGCACCCTCCAAAGTCTACAACTCAAGAAGCATCTCAGACTTTGGAAAACCAGCTTCAAGATGTTCGTGAAGATCTAAACAAAGAAAGAGATCATCAACCAGGACAAATCAACGAGTAACTGGAAGCATAAGTCTAGTCATCCCAAAGATCTTATAATCGGCGAAATTAATGAAGGAATTCGCACAGATCCAAAAAGGCGAGAAGAGTCTAGTCTTTGTGGCACTCGTTTCTGAAATTGAACCAAAGAGCATAGAAGAAGCTTTATCGATGAAAGCCGGATTGAAGCTATGCAAGAAGAGCTTAGACAGTTCAGCATAAACGATGTCTGGAAATTGACATCCAAACCAAAAGGTAAAACTGTTATTGGAGCTAAATGGGTTTTCAGAAACAAGATGAACGAGAAAGGAAAAGTCGTACGAAATAAAGCAAGACTCGTGGCCAAGGGATATACACAAGAAGAAGGAATAGACTATGATGAGACTTACGCTCCAGTGGCAAGGTTAGAAGCTATTCGATTATTACTTGCGTTTGCTTGTTATAAGAATTTCAGGTTATTCCAAATGGACGTCAAAAGCGCCTTCCTAAATGGATTTATCCATGAGGAAGTTTATGTGGAACAACCACCAGGGTTTGAAGACCCAAAGAAGCCGACTCAGTCTTGGACCGAAAAGGCTTTGTATGGTTTGAAGCAAGCACCTCGGGCTTGGTACGACACATTGAGTAAGTTTTTAATTCAAAATGGTTTTGTCAAAGGTAAAGTAGATACGACCTTATTTTATCAAGAAGGAAAACAAAAGTTTCTTACTTGTTCAAATATATGTGGATGACATTATTTTCGGATCCTCTAATGAGAATCTGTGCAAGAAATTTTCTAAGTCTATGCAGGATGAATTTGAAATGAGTATGATGGGAGAATTAACATTTTTTCTTGGTCTTCAAGTAAAACAATTGGAGGAAGGAACTTTTATTTATCAAGGAAAATATGCTAATGATTTTGTCAAAAGGTTTGGACTGGAAAAGTGCAAAAAGGTCGACATTCCAATGTCAAGTTCTTTAAAGATAGACAAAGATGAAGAAGGGAAGAAAGTTGATCAAAAGCCGTACAGAGCATTATTGGATCACTTCTTTATCTTACTGCCTCTAGACCCGATATTTTGTTGAGTGTTTGCATCTCGTGCTAGGTTTCAATCAGATCCTAGAGAATCTCATCTCGTCTTTGCGAAACGCATTATTAAATACGTCGCTTCATCATCAAGCATCGGTCTTTGGTATCCTAAGAAGGGAGACTTTAATCTTCGGGATATTCGGACGCGAGATCGGCCGGTTGCGCAGTTGATAGAAAGAGCACTTCAGAACTTGCCGGTTGCTTGGAAGCGGGACGGTGTCTTGGTTTTCAAGGAAACAAAGCACCGTGTGTGTCTCTTTCAACAACAAGCGAGTATGTAGCTCTTGGAAGCTGCTGTTCGCAAATTCTATGGATAAAACAACAGCTAAGAGACTTTGAAATTGAAGACTCATGCACGGAGATTAATTGCGACAACACCAGCGCTATCAACCTCACCAAAAATCCAATTCTCCACTCAAGAGCAAAGCATATAGAGATTCGACATCACTTTATAAGAGACCATGTTCAAAATGGAGATGTTTCAATTCAATTTGTTGACTCAAAGAATCAATCGGCGGATATATTCACAAAGCCTTTGGAGAAAATCAATTTGAGTCTATACGGTCCAGACTCAACATTTTGAGATATGAGGATATCAAAGTCTAAAGACCTTCAGACTCAGGCTAACAAGACTTTATCTACTGTCTTGGCTCGACCTTCAGACTGTAAGTCTTTCTCTCTCCAATCTTATCTTGAAAAGATACGATCATCAGATTGTGTTTAAATTGTTGCTATATTTAATAAATATTGCATTGATTCATTTTCAAAAGGGAAGTTATTTTTGGAATAACTATTTTTTGCGGATAAAGACAGTTATTTTGAAAAGGCATATTTTTATTTCCTTTGT